>NW_025938260.1:0-16456 GCF_000764305.2 Hyalella azteca | reverse complement strand
CCATGCATATGGTCTGCGACTACGCATGTGAACCACGTCCACCCAGTGCTCCAGTCCACCCTTTGGTCTGCGATTACGCATGTGAACTACGCCCACCCAGCGCTCCAATTAATGTCTCATGGTCTGCGATTAAAATTTGTACGCAGAATGAGTTTGGTGCCAGTAAATATTGCAGAGTTACTTATCATTCTAGTTCAGATACTACCCGTTCTGTTAAAAGTGAGAATTTTTTAGTGAGAATTTTTCGATTTAATTTGGTAAATAACTAATTTAAAACATTCAATGCAATTCTAATTCTTCAATAACTCAATATCAATATCATATTTCAATGTCACCATTAATTAAATCACCATGTTGCAATGCTAAACGTTTGATCCACAAATTTCAGTTAAAGAATTGCTATTGTCGACGTGGTGTTGATGCAAGTCCCAAACTAATAAATTCAATGCTTGAAAAAATTGTTGCGTTAAATAATATTACTGATAAGTATCAGGGAGCCACTTTTATTTCCGTCTCTAGTTGTATTTTGGTGGGAAATGATCAAACGACCGCTGACAATTGCTCTTAACTGAACCACTTTACGGATGCGTCATCAAAGCGAATAAGATCATTTGCGCATTTATCCAGCTACTTAGTACAAACTCCGGTAATTTAATGAGCTGTCGCGGGCAGTCCCTCCACTTAATTAATTTTTTTGTGAAACTTCCGGAGGCGCACGAGAAATTGTGCAGAAATTAGCGTCTTGGTGGCGAGAAGCGACGGCGAGAATGCAGGAGGATCGTTGATTTACTCGACAAAAAATGTTGAATTTCGGTGAAGTGAAGTTGACTATTTTTGGTGTTGACACTCGGGCACTTTGCAACAGTGTGGCAATGTTGGCTGTCACTGGAGCCCAGGAATGATTTTAAGTTAGATTAAATTCATTTTATTTATTAGCACATTCATTTCAGAGCACAGGATAAATTCTCATTTCAGAGGTAAAATAATCAAACGAATTATCTGAGAAGATTTTTTGTGCGTAGTGCACTTTTTATCTATAGAAAAATATTGATTTCTTAGACTTGAAATCATTTAATGTTTAACCTATGGCAAAGTTCCTATTTACGCTGGATCGTGATCGAAATAAGGATTGGATTTTTCAATTTTTCAGCTTCGCAAATTGTTGAAAGGGAGGCAAATTGGTTGCAATTCCACGGGAAAATTTTTTTGCTGGGATTCAAAAATTGTCTCCGAGTGATCAACTTATTTTTGCTTGTTAGAACTAGCCTTACATTTTTCCTTTATATTGTTCCCTTTAACCAAGATACCGGACAAAAAATACGATCGTTAATGTGAATTTTGTGTCGCTGCGAGTGTTCAATCAATCAACATGGCGCCATGCAGACTCGACTTTTCGAGGTAAAATTTATTGTTCCGGTTAACTTCATTTCAGTGATTTATTAATTTTCAGAACTATGCGCTAAGAATATGGGTAAAAAATGTGAGTGTATATATTCATTACATTGAAAATGAATGGAACGTTGTCGAAGAAATAAAAATGTCCTTCGGTAATCTGATTTTTGATTTACCCGTGCAAACGAAAAATCTTGTTCGATCTATTGAAAAAACTAATAAGAAAATTGTCAATAAAACGAATTCTCAGGTCTTCAATGAAACATGCTTATAGGAACATATTTTGCCAGCATATACTAATATTCATTCAAAATATAGATGAACTATTTTTAGCGCATTTTCTCATTTTTGGAAAAATCGCATTATTGTGCTCGCCATGTCCGTCTGTCTGTCTGTCCGTCCGTCTGTCCGTCCATCCGTGACCTCAAGTTTTCATTGACGAGAAAATGCGCTCTTTTTCACTCACTGCAGTGAGTACTGAGTTATATTTTTTGAGTATATGCTGTTTCTGATAGAAATGTAAAATGATAGTGCAAATTTGGTAATACTTTAGGTTAGGTGCATCCAGAAAAAAGGGTGTTTTTTTAATTATATGTTTTTTGGGGTGTAGATTAAGAACCTGAAATCCGTTTTTGGCGGTCGGCATCGGAAATTTTTAATGGAACCTGTTCCTAACTGGACCTAACCTGCGAGGTTTTCGTTGATTGGCTAGGTTTTCCGGCCGCCGGACGGACTCCAAACATAGAAAAAACCTATTAGCTAGGTTTTCCGGCCGCCGGACGGACTCCAAACATAGAAAAAACCTATTAGCTAGGTTTTCCGGCCGCCGGACGGACTCCTAACATAGAAAAAACCTAGCTGATCAACGAAAACCTCGCAGGTTAGGTCCAGTTAGGAACAGGTTCCATTAAAAATTTCCGATGCCGACCGCCAAAAACGGATTTCAGATTCTTAATCTACACCCCAAAAAACATATAATTAAAAAACACCCTTTTTTTGGATGCACTTAGTCTAAAGTAGTACCGCAAATTTTCATCTCAGTACAAGGCCTGTAAATGTCACCTGCTTCCGATATGAATATCAGGATACAAATTCTCACTCAATAATATCTGCGTTTGAAGTCGAGCAATTCAGTACGTCTATTTCATCCTAATCTCCTTTCTAATTCACTGGTAAAGATTCACGCTATGTCGCCGTCTAACACGTAGTGTTGCAACTGTCAATACTCGGGCTGGCATGTCGTCCAATTGCCGCAGCACATCGCTGCTGGCCGGCAGACGTCCCTTGTAGGCTCTCGTCCAAGCCAAGCTCGGACAGTTGGGCTTCATCATAGAGGGATTTGGACTCAATTGCTGCAAGAGTTGTTGCCGAGGTCCGGTTACTTTTGATGAAATTTAAATGTAGCAATAAAGAATCAATTGGTCAGCTCATGTTTCATCATTTACGTGATACATGCAGTGTTCTTAATTTGGCATTCAGTTAGATAGCCGATTTTGAAAAAAGGGATAATATTGAGGAAGCCTCATGAGTTTTACCGATATAATAAAAATTGATAAATAGAAACTTGAATCATATTATAACAATCCACATCTCTACTTAGATGGCCAAATACTACTATTTATAACTTTTTTCGATGATCCCAACAACGCTGCCGTCGCCTTAAGATATCAACGGAAACAAAAAGAATGGCGGCGGCTCCTGGAGATCTTCGAGAATTTCCCCCGAATATTTCCCTTGAAAGTTGACTAGCCCATAAAGATCAGCCCCGCCATTGAGGTTGTCTTCCCTCTGGGGCGCTATAGAACGGGCGTCATTGTGTATCTTTTTGAGCTCTCAATACCATCGAGGTTATATCGATAAGAAATTATTCAATGCCCTAATATGCATCGGGACTGCAGGCTGGATCTTTTCAGTTACTTGAAATGCAAAAATCTGAGGAAGGGATCTCAGTATTTCTCGGGATAGGAGGATAAATTCTTGTTCTTTTAGCCATGATTAAAATGTTTGCTCAATTACAGCAAATCATCGTAACTACAATCTAGTTCCTTTCATGATTTTCCAAGAAACTCGCGACGATTACTAAACAACAACATTTAAACATTAAATGTTTAAACATTTGAAAATTGTGCCTTTTAAAAAAGGGTTATTGGCGTAACTATTACTAACAGAGATAATAATTTTAGCAATGATTTAAAATATTTGTTTTTGGGCTAGCAGAGTTCCCTGTCTAATGTTAAAAATCATGTCATAAACTTCATCACTGCATGTTTGGACAAGATAAATGCAAACTAGGCATGGGGTTATCGTATCCTCTCACCATTAACAAATTAAACCAATCTTTGGGTATGTAATGGTAGGCCGACGGTGAATAATCCAACTGGGGTTTTAGTTGTAGGCTCAGAACAGAGAAATCCACCGGGAAATGGACTAAGGGAAATTGAATTTCATTCGAGTCTGGCGACGAAAAAATGGTAAATTGCATGAGGTATTTTAGTGCTGCGTGTCCTGGTCTAACAACAGCAATGTTCGTGCTCGCCATGTAGCACTTTCTGAGAAACTATACACTCATGGCACGCACTTAAGCCGTTCTTTTGCCGAGAATAATATCATTACTTGAGGGATATCCTAAAGATAATAATGTGATATTTTGAGCACATTTTGATTATTATTTAATTTCACTCCTGAGACGTCATAATTTTTGAGCTGGTTGCACTAAACTTGAGGATCGATCAAGACTAAAAATAGATTCAAAATTGAAACGACTTTCACATGATGATCTGCCATATAATTTGTAAATTGCGGTAAGTTGATAATTTCCTTAAAAACAACATTAATTTATTTTAGTTTGAAACAAAAACAAGCTAACCATGCTATAAACAAACGGAAACAATTCCTGTGAATAAGCTTTCGACCGAAACGAAACCGGAACTCTTTATGTTTAATTATTGCTTAATAGACCGCAATTTCAGCAGATCTTCAGACCAAATAAGGAATAGACATGCACAATGCACCACAATGTTGATGTATCACATTTAATCGCGCCTCAGAAATCAGAACCGTACGATGTTTGTAAGGCGTTGGTCCGATATGAACACTTTCTGAACCCCCCCTTCCCCCCCGCCCTCCCCCTAGCAATTTATGCTAAACCAACAAAGCCGGTGGCATACAAAGCGCAAGCTGATCTGGAAGAAAACAAACAAAAAGCCTTCGCATTAAGTTCATAAGCATTACTTGGAGTGTGTAACATGATGCTTCCATCGCATTGAAATAATTTAAATTTTCAACATTACAGACAATCATGATATTCGTGATGCGCAACCCGTTATAGGGACTTTGTGACGAGTAACTTCAGTGCATAATAATGAATAGTTTGTATAAAATCCCCAAAAATCTTTGAATTATTCATCACCGACTACCGCATGCAAGCAGTGTAAGATTTTATCCACTGAGTTGCCGACGCAAGTCAGTATTTAAATTAAAGTATGTAATTACAAATGAATGTGCTGCGCCACGAAATTTCTTACTTAATTCCGAGCAATGCCTTTCATTGATCGAAATGCATAATGGAACAAATTATTGTACGCAAGAGCTCGCATTGACGTATTTTAGGAAAGCAAGGCAAGAACTGCTTGCAATTAAATATGAAGTAATGCATTTTATGATCGTTTTGGCACATCGCTGTTGATGAGTGGCCTCTGAGTGAACTGCTTCAATATTTATATGAACTGACGACCGGTGAGCGAAATATTAGAGAAAACGTAAGATTCATGAGTTATTTTAAAATTAACATTAGTTAGTACCTCATACATTGAAGTGTTAGCCAAACATTAATTCACAAATTATGAACGCAACATTTTGCTGGCGAGAAATTGACTTGGTAGTCTTGCCGGGAGCTCCGTGTGTTATCGACCAAGTGAGAAACTCGCTGGTGGTCGGATTTATGGAGTAGACTTCGTTGGAAGTATAGAAGCTTTGGTGGGATATTTTGCGCTGTTTTGTTAACAGGCTAAATTAAATCAATTCGAAAGTAGGTTAATGTTTAATTTATAAGGTAACATGGGGCAGCGAGCCCACTGCGAGTCATGGGCCCATATAGCGGGTTTCTCGCTAAGTATGGCAGATATTGGTTCGTGTTCTCTACCGCCGGTCGACAGTTTCACTGGGATGAAGTGTACGGATTTACGTTTTGCTAAGTGTTTGCGTTATTAAGTTATTTGTGAATTTTTTTGCTGCTAAATAAAATTGTTTTCGATTACTGTAGATGAAGCTTTTGAAATTACTGTGAATTATATTTTGAAAGTAATATTTATAGAGATAATTTTGAGATCAAGTTTAGACTATTAGCTTCTAAAATAAAATGTTGACACGATATAAATTGAATTAATACCTAGTGGGGCAACGGGCCCACGCGTGTCACGGGGCAAAGCGCCCATTGTGAAGTCTTGTGTTATACATCATTAGATTTTTCTCAATGACCTTTTCGAAACTATGACTAGCTTTTTGAATTACAAATTACACTTCATATAGCATGATTTTTTGATTTGCCGCCTCAAGGCAGCAGGATAAGTTTCTAGTTATGCGTATTTACGACCCCTAATCGAGTTATTGACTCTTGCATTGCCAAAAGTTGATTTCAGTCAACACCAATGAGCCAAAAGTTGATGAGTTTTTGTGGTGTTGGCTGAAATCACGATTAGATACGAATTCTCTGCACATAATATCTGGATTATGGACGAAACTGGAACGAAGTTTTTCTCTGATTAACTAAATATATTTTTTCTAGTCAAGGATAAATTTTTTCATGTCAAGGACGAATTTTTTATCGCAAGGATATATTTTTCAAATCAAGGATATACATTTTTATGTCAATGAAATATTTGTCTTCACGTCAGTGATAGATTTTTTAAGCCAAGAGTATATTTTTTTCAAGCTAAGGATATTATTTTTTGAGTTGTTAATGAATGAATGTCATATTTTTTATTACATTTTTCTTATTTTTAACTGTAAAGTGTTGTTTTATAATTTTTAAACGAAAAAATATGCAATTGTGGTAAAGGGACCAAGGGTGGGCGCCTTGCCCCAAGCCCTTGGGACCATTGCCCCAGGGGTGGGGCAATGGTCCCATTTTGACACTTTTTTACAAAATGGTGTTTCATTAAAAATTGAATAACTCTATGTGCGTCTAATTCACATCATACATTCCTCATTAGTTGTGCCTTTAAGCAAAACAAAGTACCACCTCGTATCAATTAAAACTTCATCGAAAATGTAGTTTAAAAAGGGGAGTGGGGCGCGCTGCCCCATGTTGCCCTATATCATATGAATCTTTATATTTTTGAATATAAGAACTTAGTTCCCATAAACTTAGTAAGACTTCCCATAATAATTAGTTCCCATAAACTGATGCTCGGAACAAAAATAAGGTAGAATCCTTGGGTGCCATCATATTCAATTACTCACAGATCAAACGTAAAAGTTGCGCTCCTCAGGAATAAAAAGCATTTTAATCTTCAAAACATAAGTTTTGACACTTTTTCTTGAACCTGAATGCACTACACTACAAACTGCAATCTATAATTGCTAAACAAAGTTATTTTACACTAATCGACGGCACTTTTATCATAATAAACTGAGAAAGGACACTTCGCTGAAAAGCACTCCAAAATTCCTTAAGCGAACGGGTGGAATCAAACTACAGGTCGCTGCATGAGAAGCAACAGAGTGTAAAGTAAGTCACGGCAGCTGGGGCAGATCGCTGCGAGGAAGCTGGTCGAGCATTGAAACGCTTACTAATTAGTTCTCTTGAAAGAGAATACATTACGCCTTACTGATCCTTAGACGTCGCGACCGTGCAACTAACTACAGAATTTCTAGGCACATTCCAAGCCCGTTATTCTTGTGCGCAGAATTCCCTGCCTCCAAAATCTGGGATTTATGAGGCTGAAATTTTATAAAGGAATAATGGCGCACTTGCAGTAGGAGAATTTCCAGCAGTAGTTTCAATCAAGAAAATATTTGCAATTTTTGGATTTTGTGGGATGTCTGCAGCGCGTATACAATGCAATCAGTTTATTGCGGAAGGCACTTCGAGTCTCTGGCTACTTACGAATTCAACCAACCTAATAGAAAGGTTATCGCAATTAAATGCAATACTTGCTGCAATTTGATCCACAGAGTTCGTGTTTATGCACGTGAAATAAAAAATATAAATAAATGGAGAGTACCTGGCTACATGGGATCAGAGTTTCTGGTTTAATTTGGAATTGATTTAAGTTTATGAAACCAGACCTTGAAGATCAGATGTTAACACAATAACTTTATCCCTTCATTTAAACGATGTATTTTGTCTTTAAATATGACTGATTCACAGGGACAAGCAAATTTTTTGTACGTTGCTCGTCTATACACTATTTAATATTTTTATGGCATAATTGAGCTCAAAATATTATATAATAAAGTAAAGTTTAAGACGTGGAGTAAAAATCACGAATGGATTGTTATATGAACAATCCATTGAATATAACACAAGGTCTGGAAATATATATTCCTAATATAAGTTAAAAAAATTAGCGTGTAATCAATCATTATAAACCTAAATTTAATCAGAAATTATAATGTTCAAAATTAGTGACTTATTGTTATAATTCGAACTTGTGCACTTGTTTTTTCTGCTCCTAATGGTTGAAAAAGCTTTGGAACACTTCAACAATGGAATTTTTTTATTATTTCACCTAAGCTGTGCGAAATAATTTACAATTCATTGTCTGAATGAATGTTGTTTATTTTGATTGGCCATTTTGGTGTGGATAAATGTTGAGTTGTCTATTGCCAAATCTCTCCATGGCGAACGCGCATTCAAATCACGAGGTTAATGCACAAATTTATCAAGTAAAATACATGTAAGAAGTTAACAGCAAAGACCCAAGATACCAATAGCTACATTTAAGTTGCGAAGATGCGATGCATTTAGTTTCAAGAGACATGTCGCTGTCTTAAACTTGAAGTAAGTTCCACGAACATGCATTTGGGAACAGATAAATGTCAGAGAGACGTCGTAAGGACCTAAGGATGAAATGATAACTGGAATGAAGAAGAGTGGATGAACAGAAGCCCTATTTATTCGTCAAACACCATTTCTTTCTACAAGAAAAAATGTAACACACAGCATTCGTAGTCAATTGGAGCAATTTTTGAATCGATAAATGGAATAATGTTGATCATTACTAGGAATTGCACATATGATATTAACATCAATGCGATCTTTCTTAGCGAAACTAACTTGATTGAAAATTTTTTTCAACAAGCTTGCATTGGGACATGATTATTTCTATTATTTATAGAAATCGAGAGTATTTGTTACATTTCAGACGGAAAAAATATTTCCTAACATTGTAGAATAGTTTGCCAATATTTGTTACATCGTTTTGAATAAACCCGATTCATGTTGAGGGCAATAGATGGCTCTAGGGATCATTTGTCCCCCACTCCTGGATAAAAAATGCTATACCGGCTCCGAAATATGAATAGCGGTATTGGAAAGTATATTATTATGCGTTTATTTCGGAGCTTTTTAGCCCTGTCATAAATGTGCTAAGGAGAATGTCGTAACCCTAACAACTTTTCTGGTCAAACCTTTCAACCGCTGCCCCCCTTACGGTAATGTTCCGAAAAACTTCTAATCAGCTAACATTACGCCTCTATTGAAAAAACATTCCATGACGTTTTTGATCACAAATCATATCGACCCATCTCCAACATGTCGGTTTTGTCGAACTCTTAATTGGCACGAGTTGTGGTCCGACAGCTGAACAACCACCATCTTCAGCAGTCAGGTCTCATGCCTCACCCCAAGTCTGCATACCGTCATCTCCACTCGACGGAAACCGCTGTGTTGAAGGTGCTTTTGCAGACATTCTGCGAGCAGTAGACCGGCGGTGACAGTGATGCACTGGCTTTACTCGACCTGTCGGCCGTGTTTGACGCGGTCAATTAACCACGCCACGTTTAATACGTTGACTTGACGTATCATTTGGATTGCGTGGCATTGTGCTGCGGTGGTTCGTGTCCTATCTCAGCAATAGATTCCCATGCGTTCGACGAGGGAACTCTTCTTCTACGCCATCATTGGTCACATGCAGCGTACCCCAGGGATTCGTTCTCGGCCCGATCCTCATTCTTTTATGTACTGTCGGCGTATTGCACATAACTGATTAACATAGTTTCAATCCGCATATGTTCGCTGATGACACCAAAATTTATGGCTACTGTGCACCGGCTGACGCGGCAGCGTTGCAAGTCCGGATGTCTGTCTGCAGGGACGCCGTCTCAGACTGTACACGCTCCAACTGGCTCCAGCTCAATGCATTAAAAACCAACTTTAATTGGTTTGTGACTGCTCGGCGCCAGCATTAGCTTGGGATCAACCCAGTAGGTATCTTGTCTTCAAATTAATTTCAATGAAGATGTAGTGAATTTACATGATGTTTTCTTTGCATAAAAATTCTTCATATTTGCTGTATGAAAAACTGCATTAATTTCACGTGGTTTAATTTACAACACAAAATATTGAAGTCAGCTAAAGTCATAATGTTATGGCTGAATGTAGCTGTATAATAGACACTGAGTCCTGAAGAATGAAATGTGTGTGTATTGATGTTTCTTAATGTATATTATTCTTGCAATATGTGCTTCCAGTGCAATATGATAAGAAATTCATATAATACAAATTGAAATATCAAGCAACATTCTAACCATTAATATATATAATGCATTCACTGAACCGTGTTATCTAAAAATTACACTTAGCTGAATTTAAATTAATAAAAAATAAAAATTACAGTCAGCCGAGTCTAAAGTTAATAATTTAATACTGAGATCTCTACGATCGCTTCACCTTTTCTTTGGACCGTTAATGGTTTTCAACTTTATTAATGATGGCGGTTGATGAACGATGCTATTCATTGTTAACATGATTTTTATACATTAACATACTGGATAATGAACCTTGAGTCTATAATATTTCGATGATGACATGCGGCATCATTACTTTTAGTTGACACGTGTGTCAACGAACTACCTTGGCCCCTGTACACGATTGTTTTGTTACTAAATAGTTTGATAGTTTTTCAGATAATATATTTTGTTGTATTTATTTTAGCAGCCATGAGTCACGTGTCGCAGCTGAAGCTTTGAGGTCTAAGTAATCAATAGAAATTCAAAGACAGTACAACTGCTCATACAAAAAAAGCTATCAGCACAACTGCTCATACAGAAGATAATTGGCTTCGGTTTCGAAGCTCTTCTCTTGAGAAGGGAATTCATTGCTACGGCGCATCGGCAACTCGTATTATCATTCGGGTTATAAATGTGCCGAAATCGCGGAATTGCAGATTTGATGGAATCGGCAGCCAGTTTGCCGGATCGGTAGAACCAGCATTTCTATACTATAGGAATCTAGGGGAGCGCAGCCGTGCACCACCAATTTTGTGCACCAATAAGCCCTGAATCGAACGCCTTGGATCTCTCCGGATATCCACCAATCAGCCGTGCACCACTCGGCTTTGTCCTCTTCTGGCCTTGACCACCACCTGCCGTGCACCACCAGGCCGCGGATCGAATCTGACTTCCGGGCATCGTTAAATTACGTTATTTTACGTTCACCGCATCTGAGGTTAGGTTTCAGATAGCATAGTTCTGTTCCAAAATTTATCGTCCTCCGACAAGTGGCCGTTCGACCGAGGGCTGGTTCGACCCACGGCCTAGATACGGACGGCTTGAAGTGTTGAAGGCTAAGTTCCGGAAGGCAGGAATCATGATGGTCCATTACATCCAGGGCAGTGGTGGTCTTCGGCAGGCGACCCGGAATCTAGGGTTGAGTCAGTCAGCCAAGTTTTTTTTAATATAAAGGAACTTGACCGAACTTGACCTTACCTTTGCTAACTCTGACTGTCGATTTATTCTAACTCTAAGGTCCGATTTTCTGAATAAGCAACTAAATGCTGATTCTACAGATTGCGCCAGCTGGCTGCCGATTTCATACTTTCGGTAATTCCGTGATTTCGGAATCACGGACGTTCAAAGAAGAGCAACTCAGTGAATCATGGTGAATAGATGCACATGCATTCTATTAACAGTTAAAATCATTACAGTTGGTCGATTTACACAATAATTGTGTTGCATGCGCAAAGAAGCATCCAAATCGATTAAACCAAAGCAATGACAAAAAGAAGCAACTTTCTTTTTCAAATCGGCAGCGGTTTACAATCAGAAAATGGTGAAGCATGCAGAGGACGTGCAAAAAATATAGCTCTTTCCAACATACAAGTTTTATTGAAGAAGGTCAATGATAAACAATTTTTTTCGTAACTTTGCGCAATCAAACAATGGAACAGATAAGAAAGTAAGAGAAGCCAGTTTATCATTAAACATGATGGTATAAATAAATTTTTATGTCTTTACCACCAACTCTCTAGGCCCCACTTTTGTTCAATTTACGTGTTCTGCAGACACCTCGAGGTTGCAGGGGTTACAATTTCTTTATTGGTGATCTCAAATCCAAAGATGACGCGACTCCACATTAAGTACATGCATATACTAAAGATAAGGGAACTGTGTTTATCTGTCAGCAGTGCGTGTATTGGCCAGGAGACACGCCGAAAAAACATTGCGAGGGTTCAAACGAAACCTTTTTGGCCAATCTGCAGCCCGCTGCACTATTCGGTCTCCCATTTGGATACGCATGCAGTTGTGGCACTCAGTAATCCCGTGCATCCCTGAGTTTTGTAAGATGGAATATATATTGTAATGTAGGAAGGAATACCGAGACAGCCTATGGATTGGAACGATTGTAACTAGCATGACACCCAGAATGTCACACGTCAGAATGTATATTGTAATGTGGGAAGGAATACCGAGAATAGCTATTAGTTCATAATTCAAAAATGAACAAATGAATGAAATGAAAATAATTTGATGGAGGATGTCTTCTGAAAGAGACGCAAGATTCACCAACAGCCGAACTCAACTTGTGTGTGTGTGATTTCCTTCCAAAATTTATGATCTTTTTTATGTTGTTTTCGCGACGATAATTACAACATGTAATGAGTTTTGCAAGATTGTAGAGATTTTTTATTAGAACAGTAAGAAAAAGGAGAAAAACTTGCTGCCCACGAGAAAAAAAGTTTTGTAGTGATAAGAATAATTGCTCGACGACATCAAGCAAACCAGTTCCAGTATTCTACTGGTCGCAACTCATTCAGGAAACATTTCAACATTGAAGAGAACTTCCGTCACGGTCCTCATTGAAGAGAACTTTGGTCCTCATTGAAGAGAACTTCCGTCACGCACGACAGCAGCTCCGAAGTCATGCGCCCCGCAAGCAGACTGAAAGACAACGCACAGATCAGGACAAAGCAGCACTCAAAATAACATATTTTCACTAGCCGAACAGGAATTAGGTGACTTAGCACTTTTAATAGTTGGGAAATTCTTAGCAAAAGAATGGGAATATTTCACTAGCCGAACAATAAGTAGATAAATAAGTATAAAACAAACAATAAGTATAAAATGCTGAGAAGAAGGAAAAATATAATAATGTGTGTAAAGATGCTGTTGGATGTATTAAGAGCACCAAAGAAAAATGGGGTAAAAAATTTCACTCCTGACCACGTTACAGCACTGAACAGAACCCAAATATCAAATCTTCCGGTTGTTTTCATTGTAGCAGTGATTGTCATAGCTTGGAATATAAGATTGATGAACTTGCTCTGAAATTGAATTTAATTCCCTTCGTTGTACGTTGAGTTGCATTAATTGAGGAATACAGCAAGTTATTAATTAATTGCGAGGGTCATAGTTAAATGTTCCTTGAAATTAAGAAAGAAATCATGTTTAAAGCTTCTAATTAACGAGTTTTCCGCGGTTTAAAGCATTACACTAATGCCAGTCTAGCGTTGCAACTGAGATGTAATTTGATTAACTGCATTATAAACTTTGGCCTCCTTGAGCTACCGTTAAATGTTAAAATCAGTTGCCTGTTTTTTTATAGAATATTTTTATCGAAAAAGCAACAAATTTGAGGGTGAGATATCGAAAATTGGGAAAACAATTTTTTCACACCAAACAAGGACCACCCTTAAATTTACCTTAAAAATATGTTTTAAAAGTAATTTATGAGTTCGTTTCAGAAAAAAATAAGTAGATATATAAGCAATCAGATGAATTCCTTAGTTCATAAGTACATATTATTTCCATCTGGACTTATATATGAATCAATTATCGGTTTTTCTTATTTGTAACTAAATATTCCAGGAAGTGATCATTTTCATGTGGAATCGAATTGGAAAAATGTTCATTTCGCTATTCAAAATTGAACGTGAGAATTGACCGTGAAAGCAGCTCGCACGTCGCTGGATCGCTACAGGCAACATCACGCCGGCCGAGAACTACGATTAAAAATTTCAAATGGATTTCATTTGGTTTGGGACACAATTCGTTTGGACTCAATGAAATAAGAAATTAAGTTATACGCTCGCTAAAAATTTCGGTGGCAACTGCCAGCTGCGAGCAACTGTTGGATTAAACGAAGTACAGAATGATTAAACGATTTAGTAACAATGTTTTTTAACAACGTTACATTTATGGGAAAGATTTTTTTCGTAAGAACGATATTTTATTAACAACGATATTCCGCTTATGTTTTCTGTTTCATTATGTGCTTAATCAGAAATTATTTAGTTACTTTTAATTTTGTGTTTGGAATATTTGAGCAAGATCGGGTGGTAGTAATCCTACAATAACTGGGTGACACGTGTCTAATACAGAAATGAATGGATCGCTGCGGACAAAAAGTATTTCTGCTAACATTTTCAATAATGATTAGATTTTTTGATGGTAAGCAAAATATAAGACAGTATTGACATTTTTGTACTCTATTTGAGGTTATGCGACACATTTTAAATATTGGTAGCGATTCATAAGTTGTGCATATCATACAATGAGGCTTCAAGATTGCTGGAGACTCGTTCAACATTAATTCTCGATGGTTAAGAAATCTTTCATGTAAAGTTTGCCTTAACATAGGAGCGAAATTTTTGTTTTGCACGTGCCTATGATATCCCTTCATAGTCAATACCTGCAACATGCGAGTGCTAATCGGAAGTCTATTGCAAGAACATGGACTTCAGAGGAGTGCGTTGTGGAATTTGTTCGTTGTTGTCCCTGCCGCGGCGATGTTTCTGTTGGGTTTGTCTTGCGTCTTCGGCGGCCCAAACCCTCTAAACCGATTAAGGCTTGATTGGTTTCAGGAGGCGCTTCTATTTGCTGACAAGGAACTGTTTTTTCTTCAGATTTCTGAGGTTTGATTCTGGAATTCTATCAAATTAGGATCATCGAAGCCCTCGGTGGAGATTTGAGAAAGTAAAAAGCTAGAGTTTGTTTAGTGACTCAACTAGCGATTCTGTATTGAGCATGAGTATCGATGAAAGAAAAGAAAGAGAAAGATAGCTTTATTTGACGGCTTCTCGAATTGAGTATATAAATTTTTCAACAATGTTCGAACTTTAGAAATTGTCACACGTTTTTCAACTTGAAGTTATGACCACCTCATCTGATTCTAGAAATTTTCATTCGCCTGAATATTTTTTAGTCAATTTGAGAACGGATTTAGGGCATGCGTGTTTAATCAATGCCTAACATCTGTATGCTTTTTTTTAAGTGGATACGCCATTTTTCCTATAGCCCTAGAATATTTACGGTGTCAAAGTCACGCTAAAAAATATATTAAATTATAATAAATTTGGTTCCAAAAAGTGAATAAGTCGAAGATATGACAGCGTACTGTAAAATTAAGAGCTGCGTCTGGGTAGAAAAAAAAACATTCTATATTTACTGATCGACTTCTGAGAAACTTCATGCACATATGTTAAACATTAATACATAAACTTTTTGGTCGTTAGAATTTTCTGAGAAGATGAAGGAAAACGTGAGATACCGGAAAAAGAGGGACTTCTGCACATCTATCTTCTCATGTATCTTTCGATTTTTTATTCAAATATCTAGCGATTTTAGAGTTTTTTCCACAAGTTTTAAATAAAAGTTTACATTTTCCCCCTCACCTCGTCATTTCGTTATGATTTGTCAATTTATAATCCAAACAATAGATAAATCAGACAAAAAGGCTTCTAGAATCGCTAGAACTTTTCTGTACGAATGGAATGATGTTTCTCTCGGTGCTGTAGGTCGAAAATCACAGGAGGAGACAGATTTTAGGATGCATATTTTGGAAATTTCATTTGTTCATGTCATCCAAATTAGTAAAATTGATTGAAAAAAAAATTATATGCTGAAAAATACTTGATACTGTATCACCAGCTTCCCCATCGCCTATTACTCATATTGAGCACCATCATGCTCATTGTTTTCCTGTTAAACGCGAATGATAATCTATAAATCCCATTTTTCGTAAACTTTATTTTAGTAAAAATTATCAAAAACTAGTCGTTTTATACAAATTAGAAACTGCCTTACGCAAAAGCTGAAGCTTGCACAGACATTTTGCTGCACTAGACGTGCCTTATCCACAGCTTCAGAATAATCTTAAAATTAGTTTAATTAACATGAATAATAATCCATAAGTACTGATAGAGAATAGCAGCAATTTAAATAAATCAGTAATTATCATTTTTGGCTTAACAATCTTTCCATTTTGATTAAGAGCTTTCCGTTTTTTCGGTTTTGTAAACATCCAGGATTTATTCGCCCACGTTTTATAGTAGGGTAACATGGGGCAGCGAGCCCACTGCGGGTCACGGGCCCATAGCGGGTTTCTCGCTAAGTATGGCAGATTTTGGTCCGTGTTCTCTACCGCCTGTCGACAGTTTCACTGGGATGAAGACAGTGTACGGATTTACGTTTTGCTAAGTGTTTGCGTTATTAAGTTCTTTGCGAATAACTGTTTTAGTCCAGATAAAAATTTTTTTGCCGCTAAATAAAGTTTTTTTCGATTACTATAGATGAAGCTTTTGAAATTACTGTGAATTATTTTTTCAAAGTAATATTTATAGGG
>NW_025938259.1:58262-68984 GCF_000764305.2 Hyalella azteca | reverse complement strand
CAAAAGCACAAAGAACGTTTTTCATGTGATGTTTTCCCCAGTTATAAATATGAAATATGTTTAGGGCTGACTAATCAAAATTACAAGCACCCCCATTAAACCATACCCCAAACAAACTGTTGAACGTGTCATCAATATTACTTAAAAATACGAATTAGTATAGCAAAGAAAAATATCGTTTGCTAACAAAAGGCAATTTTCATCATTCAGAATGAAAAACATTTGTAAATAATTGTTATTTCTTTCCAATTATTTGAACAATTATCTTCCACGCTGTTGTAATTGTAATTTGTTGAACCGGAATTACGATATGAAATTCGATTTAATATGTCCAGAAAACCCAGATCTTGCGTCATCCCTACTAGTTTCAGTGACATTTTTCCGTTCACATTCCAAGCGTCCTTCATGATGAACGTCTTTTACTTCATCTTCCATTAGCTGTCGAAGCCGCAAAATTTTTTTTATCAACAACTGGGAGAGTGACACAGAATCTTCTTGCGACCGTACAAAAATTTGACAATCACGTTGATAATTTTTTTGTTTGCTTCAATTTCATTTCACAACAAAAACTAACCAATTTGGTGTATAGTTTGTTCAAAATATGAGATTTATACATGATATATGGCAAAAATGTCAAATCAAATCAATTAATGTGTTTAATAGCTTACAAAATAAGCTATTAAACACAAGCTTAATAAGTAATGGATGACCTAACTTATTTTACACGCACGATTTTGCCGTATCATGTATCAATTCCAATTTACTTATTCATTGAAAATTTCATTGACAAATAACAAGGAATAATTGGAAGCGCGGAATGTACTTTTCTCAATATTTTATTTCTCTTTCCTTTCTATATTTCTTTTCTTTTTAATTAATTTTTATTGCGTAATTGACGTAGACGCTTGGTTGATCAGGCACTAATAATGTATGAAATTAATATAATCATCGGAAGGCTTCGAAGTTATCCAGTATTAGCTGGAATAAACGTATTTTGCTATGAGATTTGTTTTTATTCATATAAAACGTACCGGGAACATGAGGTCTTCAATTCATGCCCTCAAAAATTCCCATGCGTTTTGCTGTGAGGCCCTTGAACGCTGTGATGAAGAGACACTTGAACGCTGTGATGAAGAGACTCATGAACGAAAATATCAGGAAATTGAAAGATCTAATTGAAAAAAAAAATGAAGATACTAATTGAAAAAAATATCAGGAAAATTTTTTAATACTATCCTCGCCAAAGAGAAAAGAGCATTAGTAACTGTTTATTTATTTTGTTTATTTACAGGCTACGAATTGGATGAATGGGATCGTGCCGAACTGGGATCGGGATGGCCCACGCACTTCAGTCCGAATGATGAAATTCTTCATCATCCCTACCAGTTTGAATGAAATTTACGATCGCAACGCACCAGCTTCGGCTCATGCACTTATTCTCTACGGATAGTTTGCCTTTACGGCCGCAAAAATTGTTTGAACCAATTAAATGTCCGTTTAGTACTACTACCTANAGTGAACCCAAACATTTTGTTGGTGATTGTATAGTTGTGGTCACATCAGACTGCATTATAACTGCATTTATTTGTCAACAAAAATGTGAACAATACATTCTCATATGTTCAGTTGCCTCTAAAGTGAAAATTGTTATTGTTGCTGCTTCTAGGGTAAAATTTGAGATTTGTGATAACATGTGCATGGGACTTTGCAAATGAGTTACCGTCAACTGGGGTGACTTCGGCCGCTGGGGTGACTTTGGCCGCGTTTTGATTTTGTTTTGCAAACAAAAGCGGGGTCATGAATGATGGCCAAAGTCACTTCGGCATTTACGACCTCGTTTTTGTTTGCAAAACAAAATCAAAACCGCAGCCAAAGTCACCCCGGCGGCCAAAGTCACCCCAGTTGACGGTATTGGCTCATAAATGGTTTTTCATCTGGACATGGTTTTTTTGGTTCAAAGAATTGGAATCACAGCTTGCAAATCCATAACATCATGGCTAAAAAATCCAGTCGCAGTTCTGAGAGTAAAAATTTTCCTCACTAGTGTATTAGTATCAACTATGAACTACTAGTAACTACACAAAAATTATTCATGCAATTATCAAGTATGAACTACCCGTACTACAATTTAATTCATGTTTTTCAGTCTAAGGTACCTATAGTTCACCACTTGATGCTTTTCCAGGTTTTGACGGCAGTCCAAGCTCCTGGCATTTCCTTTGCTATAGAACATAGAGCCAAAACAAGATTGTCTCTGAGACTTTGCTAGAGCAAGATTGTCTCTGAGACTTTGCTAGAGCAAGATTGTCTCTGTCCTGACCCAGACAATAACATGTCCTTAACTAATACCAATTTTTGCTGATAATTTTTTCACAAGTTTGAGGTATATGTGGTATATGAAAGCAACTAATTACATGTGGCATGGATATGGGTGTGACTATCAGAAAACTTAAGATCTGTCCCTGACTGACTTCAGGATGAAGCTGTTTATGCTCTTCCCAAAACAAGTATCACTCAAGGTACTAAGAGTCTCACTGTTAATCAACATAATCCTGAATCATCTCACCCTACACTTCTAAAGCTGGAAAGAAGACATGAAAACATATTTTTTTACACATCATAAAACCTTGCCCTCCATAATTCCTTCTTCTGGAGAACTTTCACCATTACTTGAAGTTCCAGAAATGCAAGCATGGCAGCCAATAGATGGGCATCATCAGATCCAACCTTGTGCGCTAAACGTGAGAGGTGCACCTGTGTCGGAATGCAGATATAAACAGCTTCCTTGATGAACAAAAGCAAAAGTGTGTGGCATGTGATGGGTGAAAACTTGGCTTCTCATTATATGGATGATCTAGAAATATATTGCCATAAAATACTAAAAAACCTATAATTTTGCTCATCTTAATAGCTTATCCTGTAAGTGTTATAATACAAGCATAAAATAGCAATCAAGGAGTTATTAACCATCTAAATGGTAAATTCTCAATGTCAAAATTGTGAATTTTTTTGCCTTAAGCCAGCAAGGCCCCATATATGATCACTTCATTAATTGTGATTTACTACATATATACAAAATTCTGCAAAAATTGTTTAGGAGTAAATATATCTCAGAATTGGTTATACATTTAAGTAGGTACCACTACTATCAAAGATCAAATGTCACAATTTTATTGTATTTCGATTTCCGCTCACAAAAGGGTTAATCACTTTAATGTTTTGCTAAGGAAAGACATGAAATAAATGAGCCAAACTGAAAAATTAGGGTGGAGCCAGAGAGCCACCCATGGTGCAGAGGGTGCAAGCAGTGTCGCCAATATATGAATTTTTAGCCAAAAGAGTTACCAGCCATTTCCAAGATGCATTGCTGAGTAATTTTAATAAAAAAATGCTGCTAACAACTTTGATAGTACATCCCTTACTCTCCACACACTGCAACACTTATAACTCAACACATAACCTGGCAGCCAGACTTGCGCCATCTATTGAGAGAGCGGCAAAGTAGTGAGGCTTGACAAAATTCTGCCGCCCAGACCACTAAGAGATTGCACTGTGCTCATATTAACAATGCTATCGTGAACCCTACATCCTAGCAACTGTTGCTTAGCACCATGATTCAAATTTTCCTACTTGTTTCTGAAATCTCGCGGCTCCAACATTACAAATTTTTAATACATTTGGAATCTTGCGGCCCATTTATGCACTTTTGTTAACAATTAGATAGGAGTTAATTCGTCTGGCAGGAATCTTGCAGTTCTGGAAATGGTGGGAAACCTCTAGTTGTGGCCCTAAAGGCAGATGTTTTCCACGCTTGCTTAGCACTAGAATTATATTTCTTGTTATTCACGGCATCTGATGCTTGCAGTAATTCAGATTTTCAACCATTTTCTAAATAGTTGGCCGAAGACTGGCAAATAACTAAAATGCAATAATTTTAATACAAATGTGTTGGCAAGATCTCCTGAAAGTGTAAATTTTTGCTGCTGATGCATTGCCAAAGATCTCGCAATATTCACCCACTTTCTGCACCCTGGGGAGCCACCCACGACTCAGACAAAAATGCCCATGATTTTGGCCAATTTTGAAAGTATAGTCAAATTATTAATTATTTTTTGATAAAAAAAACAAATAGTTTCTTTTCATTACATCATTTACTGCTGCTACTTTAAAAAAATTTCCCATGAAATAATCATTTTTACCCACAATTTTAGGGAAGTTCCATGACTTCCATGTTCCATCTGATTAAACATAGGTGCATTTTACCCTAGTGACAAACCAGAAATTTTTAGAATCAGTTCATTTTTAATATCGTAATTTTTCAAGATTTCAAACAATTTCTAATGAATGATAATGCTGGTATGGTATCCATTTTTTGCAAGTCATTTATGTCGAAGAAGCATGGACATATGGATATGGGCAATGAAAGACTAAAATGCCATTGTATGATGCTGATAATACTGTGTAAAAATATGCAGCTTTCCAGACATTTGCCAAATGCTTGGGCACCTCACGGGCGTTATGGACCAAGTGGTGAATGATTGATATTTAATGATGGTAAAAAGGTAAACTAAAGTGTAGAGCAATGGAAGTTAATGCTGGATTTGAATGAAAAGCCAGCCACAAAATATATAAGATCAAACTAAATGTTATGGTTATTAGTTTATGTATGATGATAGCAGGGAAACCATTCATCATTTCCACCAATGATATTCGTGGCGACTAATAATAATATATGTGACGCACACTGTTGATAATCGTGATGCACACTAATGATATGCATGTTGAATACAAACAACAAACGGCAAATAATACCAGGGGAGAGACGACATCCGCATGAGAAAACAAATGTATGCAGGCGCTTCTAAATGAGGAAATGGAACGACAGCTGCAGGCCTCACACGAGGCTAAGCTACAGCAAGCTGAGGCACGAACGATTGGTGCCATTCGGGTGAACCCCACATATTTCTGCAAATATATCCAGTCAAAAGCCAAACTCAAGGCCACAATGGGGCCTCTGGGAAATTATGATTTCCTTATTGGAGACGACCAGGGCATGTGCGAACTGTTAGGAGCGCAGATCGGAAAAAGTATTCAGCAACCCCCGATACCCAAGAAAGGGGGGCCGGAGGAAAGTTGTTGACGTAAGTTCACAATTTCCAGACTAACAAATTTCAAGCTGTCGTTGACGGAGGCTCCAGATCAGAGGCGGAGTACCACAAGGAACGGTACCACAGGGAACGGTACACAGCGGATTACCAGGGAACGGTACCGCAGCGGAGTACCACAGGGAACGGTACCACAGCGTAGTGCCATAGGGAACGGTACCACAGCGGATTACCAGGGAACGGTACCACAGCGGAGTAATACAGGGAACGGTACCACAGCGGAGTAGTGAGGCTTGACTATTCTACCGAGTGACGTAAGGCTGAGGTCGATTGTACCATATAGCTGAGTTCAATTCTACCGTATGGCTGAGGTCGATTCTACCGTAATCTATTCAAAAATTGAGCTAATTTTGTGTTATTCTTAATTGAAATATGAAATTGTCGTATGGTATATTGTAAAAAAAGTTCAATAATATTACTTAGAACAATTAACAATAATATCGCATTAACAATAATATTGCTCGAAAATTGATACTGTTGTTTAAATGTTGAAAATTTTCGCGTTACAAATTTGGGAGTGAAATTTTTTCAAGTCATTTTCCAATTTATAAGAAATTACATAATTCACTAAACTTGTTGGAATTTTGCTTTAAAAGTTTATCCATGCAAACTATAAACGTGCAGACAGTGATTACGATCAAGATATATATTACTGTGCAGCTTAAAAAGGGAATTTTAGCATCAGAAATTACAAATTCACTATAAGTATTTAATTGTGGTTGGTTTTGGCCTTTTTTGTTCGGAGATTTGGCCGTTTCATGTTGCCAGCATCTGGCAACCCTGCTGGTCACGCCGTTTGAACACAAGTGCATGGGTGATAGCGTGGGCTGCTGCGTGGGCCACCCCGGCGCCGGTTCTGCACACATTTTTTCCCCTCAGTTCGTAACAAATAATTATTTTGAAAATATTATTAACGAACAACAGGGAACTTTTCATCGAGCAGAATGCAATCACCTGTAAATTTATTGCGACAGATAGGACGGAATGTACAGAACAAAGACGGTGAGCTGTCGGTCACAAAGAGTCACAAAGACACACCGAGTCACAACCGACCGAGTCACAAAGACACTTGAACGAAAATATCAGGAAATTGAAATATCTAATTGAAAAAAAATTAACAAACTAATTGAAAAGAATATCAGGTAAAATTTTTAAAAATATCCTCGTCAAAGAGAAATGTGCATTAGTAACTGTTTATTTATTTGCAATTATTCATATAGCAGTTAAAATGAACGCTATGTTGAACAGGGTTTAATGACACTACGTAGAGCATAAAAAATTTCAAAATTATTGAGTTTGTGCTAGAATAGTCCTTTTTTTATGAAGAGATTTGATTAGATCCATAGAAAACGTAAATACTAGACACTTTTGTTCTCTTTAACTCAAATAAAAAAATCTACATATATAGTACATTAGAAAATATATAAAAAAATATAACTCAGTACTCACTGCAGTGAGCGACAGAGAGCGCATTTTCTCGTCGACGAAAACGTGAAGCAACGGACGGACGGAAATGGCGAGCACAATAGTGCATTTTTCTCATAAATGAGGAAATGCGTTAGAAAGGTACGTTATTAACATGAAATGGTAATCAACCTAAGATAAATCTACAATTAAACAGGATAATCTATAATCCAAGGAATCAAACAATAAATCGAACGAACAGGATAGCTTGGTTCCTTTGGTTGTGCAGGCATCCGTATCTATGCCCAACAATGAATGCTGCGACGCTTGTGAAATTAACTGCGCCGAGTAGGCTAATTCTATTGCTGCAAATTATAGAGAAATGGAAAAATGGCGCTGCAACTTGCATCTTCCAATTCCAGCCATTTAATTTTTATGCGTGATGCTTGTGAGACACTTGAACGCTGCTATTATGAAACACTCGAATGCTGATATTATAAAACCTGAGAAGTGAAGTTTCAAAGAGATAAAAATCCAAGGCAAAATTTCTTCATATGTCCTTGTCATATGCATGTCATTTTGTTTACGTTTTCCGTTACGTCCCGTTGGCCGTACTTGACTCCTCCGTTTAAACGCGTCCCGTTGGCCGTAGTTGATTCCTCCGTTTCAACGCGTCCATTTCGCGTTTCAACGCGATATGAAATTCGAATTAATATGTCCAGGAATCCCCAGATCTTGCGTCATCCCTACTAATTTCAGTGACATTTTCGATCACATCCCTAGCGTCGTTCATGAAGAACGTCTTTTACTTCATCTTCCATTAGCTGTCGAAGCTGCAAAATTTTTTTCGTTTATCAACGACTGGAAAAGTAACACAGAATCTTCTTGCGACCGTACAAAAATTTGACAAACATGTTGATACTTTTTTCGTTTCAATTTCAATCTCATTTCACAACAAAAACTAACAAACTTGTTGTATAATTTGTTCAAACTATGAATTTTTATATATGATATATGGCAAAAACGCCAAATCAAGTCAATTTATGTGTTTAATAGCTTATAAAAACAATCAAATAAGTTTATGAATGACCTAACTTATTTTACACATCCCGATTTTGCCGTATCATGTATCAATTCCAATTTACATATTCATTGAAAAGTTAATTGACCAATAACAAGGAATAATTGAACGCGCGGAATGTACTTTCCTCCATATTTTATTTCTCTTTCCTTTCTATATTTATTTTCTTTTAAATAAATTTTTATTGCGTAATTGACGTAGACGCTTGGTTGACAAGGAACTAATAATGTATGAAATTAATATAAACATCGGAAGGCTTCGAAGTTATTCAGTATTAGCTGGAATAAACGTATTTTACGATGGGATTTGTTTTTATTCATAGAAAACGTACCGGAAACATGAGGTCTTCAATTCATGTCCTCAAAAATTCCCATGCGTTCTGCTCTGAGACACTTGAACGCTGCGATGAGAGACATTCGAACGCTGTGATGAGAGACACTTGAACGCTATAATGAAGAGACGAACGCTGTGATGAAGAGACTCACGAACAAAAATATCTGTAAATTGAAAGATATAATGGAAAAAAATGAACAAACTAATTGAAAAAAAATATCAGGTGAAAATTTTGAAAATATCCTCGCCAAAGACAAATGAGCATTAGTAACTGTTAATTTATTTTGTATATTTACTGGTTACGAATTGGATGAATGGGATCGGGATGGCCCACGCACTTCAGTCCGAACGATGAAATTCTTCATCATCCCTACCATTTTGAATGAAATTTTCGATCGCAACGTACCAGCTTCAGCATATGCACTTATTCTTTGCAGATAATTTGCCTCTTCGGCTGCAAAATATGTAATCTAAGCCACAAAGAGACTACATTCCACTAGATATATACCTAACGTACTGATTTTGTGCAAATTTATAAAATTATCAATAGGGAGTTTGTCAATTCATCATATTGACGTGTTATTCGTGGTTTTATACTTGAGAAAAGATTAAATTGTACTACATTGATTTTTAATATGAATTATATTCATGACACATAGTAAAAATATGCTGCCAAGTCAAAGTAAATTATTTTATTCAGATAATTATATGAATAACATTTTTTATGGGATACTTAATCAATTCATCAACCAGTCGATTCAACCAGATAAAAACCAAAGTGCGGGAGGTATCATGTTTGTTGTATGTAAATACGGATTATTATTCGAAATGGAAATATAATTCATAGATAACACCAAATAAATAGAAGCATAAATTGCATTCAGCTGAACTTAAATGGCGTCAATGGCAACGAAAGGAGCAGCGTCAGCCACACGGCTTCTTGGGCCGCGGCCCGGCGGCCAGGCTGCCAACATGAGGTAGCGGAAAATAATTCAATTTTCCGAAACTTGATGAAAAAAAGAATGCAATTTTGCAACTTTTCATTGAGCAGTTAATATGGAAGTTATGTTGAGCAAGCTCTAATGATACCACGAAGAGCATAAAAAATTCAATAATTATTCCGTTAGTGCTAAAATAGTCGTTTTTTATCGTAATATTTGATTCGATCCATAGAAAGCGCGCATACTAGACAGGGGCCGGATTATCAAAACATGCTAAGTATACGTAGCCGCTAACGTTTAGCGTAAGTACAGCTAAGTAGACGTGACTGTGCTGAGTGTTATTATCGAAACATTTGCGCGGGAAGCTACGTACAAAAATTTGTGCACAACTGTACGCCTGCTCGGAGGTGTCGTAAGCGGAGTTACGTACAAATTTTGAGTGTTGAATGACACAACCTCTTTCCATCCACGCGCTCTGCGCACTGAGTCGACAGGAGCTAGGAACAGCAAATCCAAAGCCTCTGATTGGTCAGTTAGTTGGATTGTTTCGATAATACCTTTTCAGATGAGTCATGCGTAAGACAGTTTTGTTAATGCCAAATTTTGACTGACTTACACCATACGTAACTTTTTGAACGTAAGTACGAAAAGTTACGTGAACTTAGCGAAGTTTCGTTAATCCCTGCCCTGGGCACCAGGCCAGAAAGAGTTGCCAGATGTCGGCAAGAGGGTACGGCCAATTCAACTTACAAACAAAGGAGTCTTATATCCGAAAATTTTAATATTTTCGAGTACATTTAAAATTTTCAGGGCAATGTTAACTGCAATTTTTGTGCTTTTTAAGCGACGGCAACGGCCAACTGGCGAGACGAGAATGGAACGGTTACGCTAAGACCGACAGAAAAATAATTGAGCATCTCGAAACTCGGTAAAAAAATTAATATTCAGCCCAATTTATAAAGGAATAATTAACGTAGACGTACCGTTACGTAGATCAGACTTATATACTTAAATACATAGAAAGATAATAATGAAGGGAAAATTTCATATGGAAATTCGGTCCTTGAAAAGTGGACGACATGATATTGCCAACGCAATGAAAAATGGCCCAAATTGTAAACTTTGGTAAGAAAAAGGCCCACCTTTGTCCACCTAAATATCCAACATATCCCAAACATGCGGATTGACGTCTTCATATCTGATACAACTAGCATTTTTGCTATTACAAAAACATTTATTAAATATCTACTTTACTTATCTCTAGGTACCAGAGTGTTCAGGGCTGGCCAATAAAATATTAGAAATGTATTTCATTATTTAATTTAGCAGCGTTTAAGTTCCTTATACACATGAAACGATTTAATTTTCTGCCACTGTTATTTGATATATACAATTTATATATGATGTCTAGTGGAAAAGCACAAAAACGGTACAGTTGTAAAATTTCTTTAATAGTTATAAAAATAACTATGTGTAGGGATGACCACAAATTTATCGTTTTCAGATAACCACATTTAAACCGAACTGCTGAACGCGTCATGAATATTACGTAAAATATGAATGGAAATATTAAATGAAAATATTATTAACGAACAACAGGGAATTTTTCATCGAGCAAAATACATTCACCTGTAAATTTATTGCGACAGATAGGACGGAATGTACAGAATCAGTTGACGTGCTGCATAAAATTGAGTTAAGAACAGGCAATTTTAGTTATTAATGAACGACAGCTCACTGAACAAAGACGTGAGGGCTTCTTCTCACTTCACTGTGAAGTATTTTAGCGCAAAAAACT
>NW_025938259.1:41053-58092 GCF_000764305.2 Hyalella azteca | reverse complement strand
CAATTTGCGACTAAATATTTTTCTCCTAATGAGAAATTAGTGTTCAAATATCAGCAATAAATATATTAATTAATATATTCTCGATATTAATTTTTACTGAAGCGATTTCAAGCCAAGTGGCATGTTTTTATCCGCATATTGTACATGATAAATTCTATTCTATGATAATTCTATATAATTAATAATTCTATTCTATGATAAAAATGTCTCTTTCTTCCACGGTCTACCCAACTTCTCACAGAACTTCATTAACTTAAATACGAATGCTGAATAATATACAATTTTTAAATAATTAATGACAATATCACTATCAAAAAATTAGATAAACTGGACGAATCTAATGTTGTAGCTTATACCATTTCTGATAGAATTACAAGATATTTATAGATAAATATTAAATAAAAATGATGAGATATTTAAATAATAAGATATTCTTTGCGGGTCAAAGGTAATAATCAATTTACTAAAATTATTAATGTATCAGAAACGAACTTCCCACAACTAAGGATAATTTAACTTTAACCTCCCCTTTGTGTATATATGTATGACGGAGGGCGCATATATGTAATGCACATTAACCCCTGTATAAGGTTACCATAATCTATTAAATTTAAATATATTTTTTCTAAAATGCTTGCTCTAAAAAAATGACAACGCGTTTATATTTATATTGGAGTTTTTATTTTTATACAGAAAGTTAGACCTTAGAATGGCAATGAATTAAAAAAATTTCGTCATTACAAGCACTTATAAATGATAATATTCAAATATATAAGAACACTTTTGGCATTCAAACAAATTAGTGAGTCTTTGTCAAATGGTGATGCATTTTTTTCCCTTGTGTAGGTCATCCTGACCCAGTTTGGCTCGGCACAAGGGCGTATCAGTGATACGTGCGCTCGCTGCTCGTGATGTGGGTACGAAAGCTGGGCCCATACTTTCAAAAAAGTTAAGAGGTCGTAAGTTCATCAGCCAATCATTGACGGCCTTTCAAGCAAAATCCACCAATCATGGACAAGAAAATAGAGCGTAAGTACTTCGTTCACTTAGCGAGTTTTGAAAGTATGGCCTCTGGTCATTATTTGGACAAGATGACCCAACAATTGCCCTGAATAAGGCGGCAGGTGTTGAGGAAGACATTATATTAAACTCGTACGATAACATTATTCAAACTGAAAACATTATGCTAGCCGTAAAATAGCTTTAGTGAAGTTCATGCATAGATATATTTTAAACTGTAATGATTATAATTCGTTGTGACACTTGTTCACCATCACTTCGTTCAGATCCACTGCTGTGTGCGTGTGTTTCATCCCTGCACGTCAGGAGGACACGTTACTGACGAGGGTGGAGGCTGTCGTAAGTCTGGCAGCGGTGATGAAGGTGGGGGTTGTCGTACGTCTGCCAGCGGTGAGGAAGGAGGGGTTGTCGTACGTCTGGCAGAGTTTAAGGAGGCAGAAGTTGTCATATGTTCGGCAATGGTGAGGAAGGCAGAAGTTGTACGTTCTGCAGTATGGAAAAAGGCGGAGGTTGTCGCACGTTTGAAANGAGACCGAACAAAAATATGACAAATAGGTTGATACATTTATTTTATCAAGATATAAATTTTATTTAACAGGGAAAATTTGTGAATTTCGTTCCAAATTCGCGTTGAATATAAAACTTATTCATGATATTTGATGGAAATAACGAATCAAGGCATTTTATGTGTTGAATAATTTATAAAACAAATTACGTAAGCTTATGGATGACTGAACTAAATTTCACATGTCGATACTACCGTGGGGCCATTGCCAATTCTTTCTTATTATACTCGAGGAATGAGCTAATTTCGTTTCATTATCAATAGATATATGAAATTATCGTATGGTATATTGTAAAAATAAGTCCAATAACAATAATTTCACTCAGACCAATTAACAATAACAATATTATTGCCCAGGAATTGATACTTAGTTTTAATGTTGAAAATTTCCACGTTTCAAATTTAGAAGTGAATTGCTTTTCAGTTCGAGTTCATAAGAAGTTTTACTAATTGACTAAACTTGTTCGAACTTTTATGCATTGAATATTTATCCATGCAAACTTTAAACGTGCAGACAGTGATTATGTTCGAGATCTAACTGATGTGCAGCTTAACATTGAGTTAAGAACAGACAATTTTAGTTATTAATGAACGACAACTAACCAAGTAAAGACGTGAGGGCTTCTTCTCACTTCACTGTGAAGTATTTTAGCGGAAAAACTGATGAAAACCCTGAATTAATGAGTAACGGCCAGCAGGTTCAGAGCGATAACAAACAACTCAATCCCACTTCTCGATGTCCACGCGGACACTGAAGTGCAGTAATTTAGTGACTGCACAGAAAACGTGCAGGCGAAACTGTACTGTGAAGTATTCTTGTTGAGAAGTTAATAAAAATCCAAAATTGTTGAGAAACGACCATCCGCTACAAGCCTGAGCGCAATACATTAGTACGCCCTTCGACGTCCCTGTGGACACTGAACAGAAAACGTGGCATTTTTTCTTTCGCTCGCCCTGGCGCCCTGATTGGCTGCTCGCTGGCGGTCACCAACAGGGTTAGAATATGGGCCTTTTTATGGCCAAATCTGACGATTTTGGCCTTAAAACAAGTGCGTTGGCCCGAAAATATCTCATATGACCTATAACTAATTTTTCTCTTTGATGCAAGAAATGCCCGAAAATGGAATTTTTGCATCAGAAATTACAATTTCCCCCTTAAGTACTTAATTGTAGCTAGTTTTAGCCTTTCTTTGTTCGCAGATTTGGCCGTGTCATGTTGCCACCAACTGGCAACCCTGCTGGGGCCATACTTTCAAAAAATGTAAAGAGATCGTAAGTTCATTAACCAATCATTGACGGCCTTCCAAGCAAAATCCACCAATCATAGGCAAGAAAATAGAGCGTAAGTACTTACGTTCACTTATATAATTAGCGAGTTTTGAAAGTATGGCCCCTGGCAGGTCACGCCGTTTGAACACAAGTGCATGGGTGATAGCGTGGGCCACCCCGGCGCCGGTTCTGCACACTTTTTCTCATTTCCCTCGATTCCTAACCAATAATATTGAAATTAAAAACACAGTTTTCAGTGTTCATTGTCGCAATAATTTTTCACATCTATACGGCATCCTGTTTTTCATTAAAACGGCAAATAGGATGAATAAAGCTAGTTCCGAACGCTTTCATCGATTCGAAACCAATAAAATTTAATTTATTTATTCAGTTTCCAATGCACAATGAGCAACGCTTTCTCGATTTTTTGCCCCCTCTCGTTTCAATTAGAACGGGCGGAACCAAATCCAACCTGACTAATTGAAAACAAGATCATGTAAAAATTTTAATAATATTCTCGCCAAAGCGCAAGGAACGCTAAAAACTGTTTATTTACTTTAAAATTATTAGTTACGAATTGAATGAATGGGTCGTACTGAACCGGGATGGCTCACACACTTTTGTCCGAGCGGCGAAATCTTTCATCGTCCCTACCAGTTTCATTGAAAATTTCGGTCCCATCTCTAGCTGCGCCTGCATATATGCCTTATATTTTTAGCTCCCTCGCTTGAACAGCTGCAAAATTTTTACTATTAATTAGTCATCACTTTGAGCAACTCAAATTTAACGTTTCAGTCTCAATAGCGACCGTAGAAAAGTATGGAAAACATAATGGTAAATTCATTTTATTGGCAACTAAATATGCAATTTCTGCAAAGAAAATCAGGAAATATCAATGATTTGAAGTTTTAATTCCGATTTGACGTATGACATGAAGTATAGAACTGCCAAATCGTGGCAACTTATTTCATTTTTATAGTTATATTATTCATATGGTTTTACATTGGTAACTTGATAAATTTCACGACCAGCCGATCAAACCAGATTATCACCATAGTTCTGAAAGTGTCATGTATATTATAAATAAATACGAATTATTATTCGAGCTGGAAATATTATTGACAGATAACACGAGATAAGTGAAGCACAAATCGCACTCAGCTGAACTTAAATGGCGTCAATGGGCAGGGTGGCCCAGTGGTTAAAGTTCAGCCTACCAGGATTGGCGCAGAGAGGCGCGGGTTCGATCCCAGCTCTGTGCGCCAGTTTCTGGTCAGAATCGGCAAGGAGGCCGGGCGGTTAAGCACAGCAGAATAGTAGCAGTGAGTTGCGAGTTCGAGACCGCAAAATGCTGTGAATGTTCTGCGATGTTAAGAATCGGCGATCGCTGTGATGATGAGACACTTGTGATAAGAAATAATTTGCGATAAAGATGGCGCCCGTTACTTGAATGATGTTTGATGTACACAAACTTGCCCTCGCGGCCAGCACAACCTCGCACACTCCGCTTGAACCAACATCCTCAACATCTCTACACGAGCGCCCTAAATTTAAATTAAACTTGTAATTAAGGTAGTTTATTAATGTACCATAAAATTACCCTATATATTATGCGTTAAAAATTACTTTTTATAGACAACACTTCTAGAGAGGCATTGTCTCCGATGTTACACATGTACAATGAATTTCTTATTCTATTTTTATATATCAAAAAAATATTTTACAATTTTTTTTAATTAATCATTCTGTCAATTGATTCATGCATTATCTCCAATCTTACGCAAGTGTGCAAATTTACAGCTCGATTGGACAAGTGAAAGTGCGTTAAATATTGATTATAAGATTTGTAGCAAACAAACAACAAGGAAGCAAGATAAAGAGAAGTGAGTAATAATAATAATAATAAAGAGGGATGATGGGAGCCATGTTAATGGGGCCTGAGCTAATGGAACTTCTCAAACCGGGATTTAGGAAGCGTTCGGTCAATCCTGAAAAAAATATTTTAGCCGAATAAAATCTCAACCTGAATTCGAAAATCTCACATCACGTACCAAACAACGTATGATAAACGTTTTCTTTACTGCATATGCAGGCGCTTTTACAGCTGCAAAATTTTTTACTAAAAATTATTGAATATAAGCAATCACGGTAATGCATTAAGGTGACCGCCATGAATATATAAATGTATTATTCAACTTTATTTAGTATATTTTAAAACTCAATATAAACTAGCAAAACGAGAAAGAATTTCTAATACATCGATTGAGATGTATAATACATATATGTGATTTAGAACAAAAGCACAAAGAATGTTCTTCGTGTGATTTTTTTCTAATTATAAATATAAAATATGTATAGGGCTGACTAATCAAAATTACAAGCACTCCCATTAAACCATACTCCAAACATCTGTTGAACGTGTCATCAATATTACTTAAAAATACGAATTAATATAGCAAAGAAAACTATCGCTAACTAACAAAAGGCAATTTTCATCATGCAGAATGAAAAACATTTGCAAAATTATTATTTCTTCCCAATTATTTGAACAATTATCTTCCACGCTGTTGTAATTGTAATTTGTTGAACCGGAATTACGATATGAAATTCGATTTAAAATGTCCAAGAAACCCCAGATCTTGCGTCATTCCCACTAAGCGTCCTTCATTATGAACGTCCTTATCTTAACTCTCCATTAGCTGTCAAAGCATCAAAATTTATTTTCTACTTTACGACTTAAACACTTCTTAGACATTTTCTTGAGACCAAACGAAAATATGACAAATATATTCCTAAATATAATATACTAGGATCTAAGTCTCATTTTACAAGAAAAATTGGCAAATTCCGTCCTAAGTTCAAATTATATATAAAATTTATGTATAATACTTGATAAAAAAGCAGAATCACGGCAAATTATGAGTTGAATATTTCATAAAAGAAAGATACATAAGTCGATGGATGACTAAATCAAATTTCACATATTTCACATGTCGATACTACCGTGGGGCTAGGGCCAAATCTACCTTATTATACTCGAGGAATGAGCTAATTTTATGTTATTGTTAATTAACTTGTTTCTCTTCGCTTCGTGTCCGTCTGTCATCAAAAATTCAAACCTTAATTTAGAGCACTTCTGAAGATCCTAGAAACTTGAAATTTGGCATGCATGATTATGCTGCCTAACAATTCAAGATTTGATCATCAGAAGTAATAAGTTTAAAAAAAAAAATTAAAAAAACCCTAAAAATTCACGGTTGAGAATCGAGTTTTTTGTCGAGCATCCAGAGTGTCGAGCAACCATGGAAAATTATTTGAATTGCTAAAATTGCTAAACTAAAAAATAGAAAATAAATAAATATATAAAAAAAACATTTTTAAAAACCTCGTTTTTTCTGGTGGTTACAAAACTAAAAACAATGAAATTAAATAAATAAAAAACTTTTAAAACCACGTTTTCTTAACGGAGAAAAAAGAAAACATTAACTCCTGCATAACATTACATAACATTCTACGTAACTTTAATGTATGTTAGAGTTAATGTTTTTCTTTTTTGTCCGTTAAGAAGACGTGGTTTTTAAAACTTTTTAATTTATTGTATTTATATATGAAAGTAACGTATGGTATATTTAAAAAAAGTCCAGTAAAAATAATATCACTCAGACCAATTAACAATAACAATGACATTGCCATATCAAAAACAATAATATTGCTCAGGAATTGATACTTAGTTTAAATGTTGAAAGTTTTCACGTTTCAAATTTAGAAGTGAATTGTTTTCCAATTCGAGTTTACAAGAAGTTTCACTAATTGACTAAACTTGTTGGAATTTATATGCATTGAATGTTTCTCCATGCAAACTTTAAACGTGCAGACAGTGATTATGTTCAAGATATATATGACGTGCAGCTTAACATTGAGCTAAGAACAGACAATTTTAGTTATTAATGAATGGCAACTCACCGTATAAAGACGTGATGGCTTCTTCTCACTTCACTGTGAAGTATTTTAGCGGAAAAAACTGATGAAAACCCTGAATTAATGAGTAACGGCCAGCAGGTTCAGAGCCATGGCACACAACTCCCTCCCACTTCTCGATGTCCACGCGGACACTGAAGTGCAGTAATTTAGTGACTGCACAGAAAACGTGGCAGTTTTATTTCGTCCGCCCTGGCGAAACTGTACTGTGGAGTATTCTCGTTGAGAAGTTAATAAAAGTCCAGAATTGTTGAGAGACGACCATCCGCTACAAGCCAGAGCGCAATACATTAGTACGCCCTTCGACGTCCCTGTGGACACTGAACAGAAAACGTCGCAGTTTTCTTTCGCCCGCCCTGGCGCCTGAATGGCTGCTCGCTGGCGGTCACCAACAGGGTTAGAATATGGGCCTTTTTATGGCCAAATCTGACTATTTTGGCCTTAAAACAAGTGCTTTGGCCCGTAAATATCTCTTAAGACCTATAACTATTTTTTTTCTTCAATGCAAGAAGTGCCCAAAATAGAATTTTTACATCAGAAATAACAATTTCCCACATAAGTATTTAATTGTGACGGGTTTAGCTTTTTTTGTTCGGAGATTTGGCCGTTTCATGTTGCCAGCATCTGACAACCCTGCTGGTCACGCTGTTTGAACACAAGTGCATGGGTGATAGCGTGGGCTGCTGCGCCACCCCGGCGCAGGTTCTGCATATTTTTTCCCCTCAAAATTAAATTGAGTGCATAGTTTTCAGAGTTCATTGCCGCAATAAGTAATCTTTTTATATCTCATCCTATTTTTAAGCAGGTTTCATTAAGCAGGCTGGGCCATTAATCTCATCCTGGGCAGGGTGGCCCAGTGGTTAAAGTTCAGAGTACCAAGATACCAGTACCAGTACCGCGCCAGAGAGGCGCGGGTTCGGTCCCAGCTCTGTGCGCCAGTTTCTGGTCAGAATCGGCGATGAGACCGGGCGGTTAAGCACAGCAGAATTGTAGCATTGAGTTGTGAGTTCGAGACCGCAAAATGCTGTGAATGTTCTACGATGTTAAGAATCGGCGAAAGGCCTACGGCTTAATAAATGCTGAAACTGCTATTATTACTATTATTATTATTATTCCATTGTGTTCGTGTCATGTCGATTCTAACGGCCATCACCGATGCAGGTGTTAGTCGGTCGGCGTCTTCGTTCTTCAACCTCAATAAACTATCCGAGCTTCAAGTCTTAGTCTTAACTCCAACCCCACAATGCGTGTTCAATTAACTTAATAGGAAGAGGAACGGTTGCTATCACTTCTAAATCTCAATTCACGACGCCTTAAAGCACCTCTCCCTCCAAAGTATAAAAGGTCATGTTAAAACCTGCAATATTCTTAACATTAATTTAGTGTGTTAACCTTGCATACTGAAAATAATATTATATTACTTTGATTTTAATTTCAAGGTCGCTGCTTAGTGCTAAACGCTTATATAAGTGAAAGTGCATGAAAAATCTATTACGTATCTGTAACAGTAATAATGTAATAATTAAATAACATTAATAAGTAATTATTCAGTCGTTAATACATTGTTATTCATTATATTCAGTACGCAGAAAAAGTTTGGATGCATTTTATCCTTTTAATTAACATTCAATTGTACACTCTTATTTGATGAATGCCCGTCACGACTCACGAGTCACGAGTCGTTTTCTAGTTTATTTATATTTTATACGTTAACTTTATTCGAAGTTTAACCTAAACATTTTCTTTCAACAGTTAAGAAAGTTTTTTAGGATATACTAAAATAAATTAGGATCAACTGATAAATTGGTGTTAACTCTCAATTTGCGACTAAATATTTTTCTCCTAATGAGAAATTAGTGTTCAAATATCAGCAATAAATATATTAATTAATATATTCTCGATATTAATTTTTACTGAAGCGATTTCAAGCCAAGTGGCATGTTTTCATCCGCTTATTATACATGATAAATTCTATTCTATGATAATTCTATATAATTAATAATTATTAATTCTATTCTATTCTATGATAAAAACGTCTCTTTCTTCCACCGTCCACCCAACTTCTCACAGAACTTCATTCACTTAAATACGAATGCTTAATAATATACAATTTTTAAATAATTTATGACAATCACTATAAAAAATTAGATAAACTGGACGAATCTAATGTTGCAGCTCATACCATTTCTGATATAATAACAAGATATTTATAGATAAATATTGAATAAAAATGATGAGATATTTAAATAATAAGATATTCTTTGCGGGTCAAAGGTAATAATCAATTTACTAAAATTATTAATGTATCAGAAACGAACTTCCCACAACTAAGGATAATTTAACTTTAACCTTCCCATTGTGTATATATGTATGACGGAGGGCGCATATATGTAATGCACATTAACCCCTGTATAAGGTTACCATAATCTATTAAATTTAAATATATTTTTTTTTCTAAAATGCTTGCTCTAAAAAATGAACTTCCCACAACTAAGGATAAGTTAACTTTAACCTCCCCTTTGTGTATATATGTATGGCAGAGGGCGTATATATGTAATGCACATTAACCCCTTGACATTATATTAAACTCGTACGATAACATTATTCAAACTGAAAACATTATGCTAGCCGTAAAATAGCTTTAGTAAAGTTCATGCATAGATATATTATGAACTGTAATGATTATAATTCTTCTGTACTCTCTCCATTAAATGGTGATGACCATCAAGACTCTGTCTAGCCTCTCTGTCTCGTGATCTCCTATGTAGTTACTCTCCGTTTATTTGTGCGGACCAGGCTGGTTCGTGATCACCAACCGCGCGTTGTGACTCTTGTTCACCATCACTTCGTTCAGATTCTCTGTTGTGTGCGTGTGACGTGCGTGTGTTTCATCCCTGCACGTCACGAGGACACGTTACTGACGAGGGTGGAGGCTGTCGTACGTCTGGCAGCGGTGATGAAGGTGGGGGTTGTCGTACATCTGCCAGCGGTGAGGAAGGAGGGGTTGTCGTACGTCTGGCAGAGTTTAAGGAGGCAGAAGTTGTCATATGTTCGGCAATGGTGATCCAGACCCATGAACGACATGGTCCTGAGAAGTGGACATATTAAGTTAGATGCTTGCACACTAAGAGAAAAGCATGGGTTTTATTGTACAAATATTGACACGCTTTCTCACCCCCAGCACGAGCAGTGAGAGCGGCCGTAGCACTGATACGTCCTTTTGCCGTGCCAAACTGGGTCAGGATGACCCACACGAGAGCAAAAAACTGCATCGCTATTTCGACAAAGTCTCACTCATTTCTCTAGGTGTGAGGCCACCGCAGACTCTTAAGAGTCTCCCAGGTTATATATAATAATCGAGGTTCGTTTTGGCACCGCCCACGGCCACGCTGATGCACCACCCTCGACGCCTCCCATGCGCCGCCCACCAGCAACAACCGAGAAATGAGACACTGTAACTGCTACCATTGTGCTACATACCACAGGAGGAGCTTTCAGCGGGGGTAACACGGGGAGTCCTACTTACCAGTGGTGGTGCTTGCAGCGGGGGTAACTAGGGGAGTCCTACGTACCAGTGGTGGTACTTGCAGCGGGGGTAACACGGGGAGTCCTACGTACCAGTGGTGGTACTTGCAGCGGGGGTAACACGTACCAGTGGTGGTGCTTGCAGCGGGGGTAACACGGGGAGTCCTACTTACCAGTGGTGGTGCTTGCAGCGGGGGTAACTAGGGGAGTCCTACGTACCAGTGGTGGTACTTGCAGCGGGGGTAACACGGGGAGTCCTACGTACCAGTGGTGGTACTTGCAGCGGGGGTAACTAGGGGAGTCCTACGTACCAGTGGTGGTACTTGCAGCGGTAGGTCTTGCGGTAGGACTGGCTGAGGCTCGCGAGATTGACGGCGCCGTAGGATACGAGGAAACATGTGCTCACGATGATCCACAGGGATGATGTGCTCAGGTTGATCCCCATGCGGATCCCTATGATCCCCATCCTATTTTCCACCATCAGGATCATGACCAGGCATATAACTGCAACAATAATTTTATGTGTGTTCTCAGAAACACGAGTAAAACTTTGGCCAATTAGCGACGCATCTTTAGCTTGAGTGTGTCATCTTGACCCATTTGTGCCCGGCAAAAAGGCGTATCGCTGCTGCGTGCAAACAGCTTTTCATTATTTTTACAATGACTTATTTATTTTTCTGAGTGTGGCAGCACGACAATCATGTTGATTATGATGGTTAAACATGTTAAAGTTCACTATGGTCGGAGGATCTCCGAAAATATGATTATAAATTCGAATGGCAAAAAGCGTCACTGGAAGTGAAGGTATGTTGGTGAATTAAATTCTAGAAGTGATTTTACAATCAAACTTTTTCTCAAGGAATCGTATTGTATAAGAATGGGAGTATGTGCCAACTATAACAAGAGAGTTGCCAGTTGGTAAATAAGGTGGGTAATACGTACCACTTTACTCAACATATCGGCAGCAACTCTGATAAGAGAGTTGCCAGCTAGTAAATAAGGTTGGTAATATATACGACTTTATCTAACGTATCGAATTGTATAAGAATAGGAGAATGATACAACCTTGCCGAAGGAGTGTCCAACTAGTAAATAAAGCGGGTAATTTATAAGAGGCCCAAGGACATTAATAAGGCCTCACCAGCACCCACCTGCCGTCAACATAAGGGCCCTCAAGGGCCCCCCACGGGCACTGGTCCTTGCAAAGGGCGCCAAGCCAGTAATGCCGGCGCCCTGGGCGACCGCCTGCAGGATTCGCGGCGCCCCCACCAGCGCCTGCGTCGCCGCCCCCACGGCGGCCAAGACCGCCCCGATGAAGAAGACGTTCATATGAGGCCACGCGATGGTCGTGATGGCCACGTGGCGTCTAAACACGCTGTCACCCCACCTGGAGGACACGTGGAGGGGGGAGGTTTAGTGAGCCCCATACCTGAGGGAGAAAAAGGAGGCAGACGTTATTGAACCTCAGCTGAATCTGAACCTAATTACTACCCCCTCTTCCCAGGGGTGGGGTTCACCCACCCTTAGGTTCACCCTCCTGCCTCTGGGGTTCACTCTACTGCCCCCGGGGTTCATTCTCCTGCCCCCGGGGTTCATGTCCCTCACGCCCCGGGGGTTCACCCTCCCGCCCCTAGGGTTCACCCTCCCGCCCCTGGGGTCACCCACCGGTCCCTGGCGAAGAGGTTGTCGAAGGTGGCCCCAAAGAGGACCAGGCAGGTGAGGTACACCAGGGAGGTGGCCCCAATGGCCGATAAGGTCCCTAAGGGGAGACTTTTCTGGGGGTTGGCCAAGTCCCCCGATCTGTTAATCCCCGCCATGATACCTGCAAGGGGTTGGGGATTGGTTTAGAGGTGGTGTTGGGGTTGGGGGAACGGGAGGGCTGAGGGGAGATGGTAGGGGGAATTATGGTAGGGGGAAGTGTGTAAGAAAAAATAAATGAAACGAAACGAATGACCTTATGACCTTATGATGAGTTTGGGACTTCCTAGTCCCCGGTCACGCTGATGCGCCGTCTTCATCGTCCTCTGTTTCCGAGTCGTCGCTAGGCAGAGGTCCCGGATGTAACGTTGGAAGGGCGAGACGTCGCCCTCGGATCCCGGATGTAACGTTGGACGTATTCCTTCTATTTTCACTTTTTTGCGCCAGCTGATGCAAGATGCTGTTGCTTGTCACTTGCCGAGGGTATAGTTTCACATTACTGGACAATCCAGGATCTTTCTTAACCAATAATTGTCCAGTCGTCTCTTGAAAGTCGCAAGGGTGTGCTCCCCTCCTCTCAGCACTTTTGGCAAGGCATTAAAGAGCCTCGGTCCTGTCACGGACAGCTAGTGATCCCTCACGAAGAGTCTGTACTCTGGCCGCGGCTCGGTTGTTAGATTAGGGAATCCTGCACAGTCACCCTCTTCTTTCGTTGTAATATGTCACTATTCTGGAGGTCACACTCTCAAGGTTGGGAGCCAGTCCGTTTATCATCTTCCAAGTGTACAGTATGATATCCCTCTCTCTTCTCCTCTCCAGTGAGTACAGTCCCAGGTGTTTCAGCCTTTACCAGTAGTTCGGGATCAGATCCCTCATGACGCTGATCCTCTACGTGAGGGACCGCTGCACTGCCCCTAGTTTCCGTACCGCATCCGCCTTGAGTGGCGACCAAAGTTGGCAGCAATACTCTAGATTGGGGTGCACGAGGGCTCTGAGGAGTGTAATCATTGGTGCTGCTTCTCTCGTTCGTAATGTCCGCCATATCCACCCCATTCGTTGTCGGCTGCGCGCGACTATTTCCTCGATGTGGGTATCGAACGTGGTTTCGGTACTCATTAACACTACGAGATCTCGAACTAGTTGCTTCTCCTCAATTTCTGTGCCATCTGATGCCAAAAAGCGAAGCGGCATCCCGATTTCTGTGCGGACTCTGTATCTCATTACTTCGAACTTGGTGCCGTTGAACTGCATATTGTTCACTAGGGCCCAATCGTAGATTGTTGACAAGTCGTCCTGCAACCTCTCGCAGTCTAGCTCACCTGCGATTTTCATCAGCACTCTTTTATCGTCTGCATATGACGATGTAGATGCGTGGGTAAGTTCCGAGTCGATACCAGCAATGTGGATGAGGATGAGGATCGGTCCAAGCACTGAGCCCTTTGGAACTCCGCTTTCCACCTTCACTTCTCTTGATTTCGAGTTTCCAACTGCGACAGCTTGTACTCTATCTATAAGGAAGTTGTGGATCCCCCCTAACAGGCCTCCTCCTACCCCCAACAGCCTCAGCTTTCTAAAGTGCACCTCATGGTCAACTTTGTCAAAAGCTTTACCAAAATCTAGGTATACTACGTCCACGCCAGCTCCCTCTTCCAGCTGGACCACACGACGGTGATAATGCTCCAGTAACTGTGACAAACAGGAACGACGGTAACCACGTTGTCAATTATTATACAGGTCAGCCTCTTCCATATACTGGACAAGCCTCCTGGCCACTACCTTCTCAAAAACCTTGATCACATGTGAGGTCAAGGTTACCGGTTTGTAATTTTGGGGTCTGTCTCTCGGACCTCCTCTGTGGATTGGCGTTATCAGTCCCACTTTCAGGCCCTCAGGGATAATTCCCTCCGTCATCGAGGCTTTCCAGAGCATTGTGAGCGGAGCCTTCAGTGCTCCAACACGCTTCTTCAACAGCACTGCCGGAAGTAGTGCTGTTGCAATACACTAGCAGCAATACCGGAAGTGACGGCATTACCTACCAATAACAGACGGGAAGTGACGGCACTACCTACCAATGACCGACGGGAAGTGACGGTACCACCTACCAATAACAGACGGGAAGTGACTGTACCACCTACCAATAACAGACGGGAAGTGACGGTACCACCTACCAATAACAGACGGGAAGTGACGGTTAATATTAAATGAATGTTCAATGTTAACATTAAATGAATCTTGAATGATAATATTAAATGAATGTTGAATGTTAACATTAAATGAATGTTGAATGTTAATATTAAGTGAATATTGAATGTTAACATTAAATAAATGTTGAATGTTGATAATAAAATAATGTTCAATGTTAATATTAAATGAACGTTGAATGGTAATATTAAATGCACGATGAATGTGCAATAAATCAAGGTTAGAAAAGTCGAAATGTTAGCAATGAATGTGCATCACTCAGAGGAACGGATGACCCTCCGTCCGAACACCGCTCCACTTGTTGCTGTGGCGCGCGTCGTTAAGAGGCAAATGAAGGCGTATCAGTGATACGTACAGAGAGTGTGCCATTATATGGACAATATTGCCATTTAATTTTAACTGTGGGTTCCGTCCCTCGCCACAAGTCCCAGTCCCTCTCACGGGCCACGTCCTCCACTCAGGGGCCACGTCCCGCGCCACAAGTCCCAGTCCCACTCACGGCCCAGTCTTCCACTCAGTAGCCACGTCTTCCTTCACAAGTCCCGGACCCTCTTACGGGCTACAAACGCCACTCAGGGGCCACATCCCAGTCTCCCACTCACGGGTAACGTCCCAGTCTCCCACTCACGGGCCACATCCCAGTCTCCCACTCACGGGTCACATCCCAGTCTCCCACTCACGGGCCACATCCCAGCCCCCACTCACGGGCCACATCCCAGTCCCCCCACTAAGGGCCACATCCCAGTCTCTCACTAGCGGGCCACATCCCAGTCTCCCACTCACGGGCCACATCCCAGTTCCCCACTAAGGGCCACGTCCCAGTCTCCCACTCACGGGCCAGGACCCCCGACGCAAGTCCCGGGACGCCGCGACGCAGGTGCAGGTCGTGTCCCATGTCGTAATACAGCACATTGTGAATTATGCTGCAGTTAGTCGTGTCCCTCAGTTGCCAATCGGTACAGTACGTCCCCCACAGTAAACCAAAGCCTTCGTGGGGACTGTGGGGGCAGTAGCGGTATTCTAGCTTCAACAGGCAGGGACCAAACGTGCACAGCCTGGCAAACGATTGCATGTTTATTCCAATGAACTTCGTACTGTTGTAAATTAAGATAGTTTCTCACTAGATACTGTAATATATAAAAATGATATATTACATCTCAATATAATATATCGCTACTCTAGATAATGCATCATTATAGACAACATATCTCTGTTTAAGACATTAATATAATAAGATAATAAAATTAATAACATAGGATAATTATCTTAAGAAAAGATAATCTCTCACATGGCCTCGTCGGAGCCGTTGACGTGCACGAAGACGCCGACGATGATGAAAAAGATGCTGCAGACGACGTAAGCCAGGACGATGGAGGCCACCACACTGACGAAGGTGATGCCTCTGCTGACGAGGATGATAAGGAGGACCAGCAGCACCGAACCATACACTTGCCCTTCGCGCTCGCCGTTTGGATCGAATGCTAATAGGGCATCGATGAGGCCTGAGTAGCAGCACCACTGCCGGGGGGATAACTTTTTTTCTATGTGGGTCAGGATGACTCATCCAAAGGCAAAATGAGCATCGCTATTTAGACAAAGTTTCCCTCATTTTTATGAGTGAGGAGGAAAGGAGGCAAACTACAGTTTCACCTTACCAATTGTTCACAGGAGCAATAATGAATTAGCGGATAGCGGGATCGAACCTCAGCTACCTGTGATATTTTTTTGCGATGTCAAGAATCGTGGACAGGCTAACATGGCCTGATCTTCTTGCTGATTACATACATTATAAGAACATATTATTGTTATTGCTATCCTTGTTACTCTTCTTGTTATATTTATTATAGTTAATCTTGTTATTATTGTTGTTATCATCGTCATTATTGCATAATTTATTGTTGTTGTTGTTATTGTTATTATTTTTATTGCTATTATTATTATTATTATTCTCATTGGAATATGTCATTATTATATGACCCCAAAACTGTTTATACTTATTTCCTTTATTTAATTCTTATGTTAGGTTAGTGAGCCGAGGCGAGAATGGTGCACATGGCGACAATGGTGCACATGGCGACAATGGTGCACATGGCGACAATGGTGCACATGGCGACTCACTCTCAGTATTGTGATGGCCCATCTAATGTACATGGCAGCGGCGGCGGTGGTCGCGGTGTACAGCAAGAGGCCCACAGCGCCCCCGAACTCGGGGCCCAGGGCCCGGGACACTAGGACGTACAGGCCCCCCACGCGGACCGGCCCGTTGGTGACCATGGCAGACATCGACAAACCCGTCATCAACGTCTGTGGGGGATGGAACGTCTGTAGGGAGGGGACATCTGCGGGTGAGGGGACGTCTGCGGGCACAACAGCACAACAGGATCGAAGGTCATCAGGAGGGCCCGGGACTCACGGTACAGCAGCACAAAGCCATCAGGAGCGCCCGGGACTCACGGTACAGCAGCACAAGAAGGCCATCAGGAGGCCCGGGACTCACGGAACAGCAGCATAAGAAGGCCATCAGGAGGGCCCGGGACTCACGGTACAGCAGCACAAGAAGGCCATCAGGAGGGCCCGGGACTCAAGGAACAGCAGCACAAGGCCATCAGGAGGGCCCGGGACTCACGGTACAGCAGCACAAGAAGGCCATCAGGAGGGCCCGGGACTCACGGTACAGCAGCACAAGAAGGCCATCAGGAGGGCCCGGGACTCACGGTGCAGCAGCACAAGAAGGCCATCAGGAGGGCCCGGGACTCACGGTGCAGCAGCACAAGAAGGCCAT
>NW_025938259.1:15056-40573 GCF_000764305.2 Hyalella azteca | reverse complement strand
GGTAGACGGGTAGAATATGGGTAGACGGGTAGAATATGGGTAGACGGGTAGAATATGGGTAGACGGGCAGAATATGGGTAGACGGGTAGAATATTGGTAGACGGGTAGAATATGGGTACACGGGAAGAATATGGGCAGACGGGTAAAATAAAGGTAGACGGGTAGAATATAGGTAGACGGGTAGTATATGGGTAGACGGGTAGAATATAGGTAGACGGGTAGAATATGGGTACACGGGTAGAATATGGGTAGACGGGCAGAATATGGGTAGACGGGTAGAATATGGGTAGACGGGTAGAATATGGGTAGACGGGTAGAATATGGGTAGACGGGTAGAGAACTCACCGGGCCGTAATTCAGATGAGGTTCGTCTTTTTCTACCATCTTCTGAAAAATGGATGAAAATATGTATTTAAAATGCATGATTATTAATAAACAATACAACAGTAAAAAGAAAATGGTATCTAATTCAGCAGTTTATCAGGTACAAACAAAATTCTATAATTATTATTACTATTTTTTTAATACTCCGGAAACCAGCTTTTGAAAAATCTGGCTTTCGTCAGGATGAATAAGTAATTTTTTCTTCCCTTAAATAACTACGAAATAGGTATTCATGATTAAGGAAAAAATTCTAAGAAAACTCAAATTTTCAACTAATATTTTAATTTTTAAATTATTAATTAAAAAGAAAAAATGTTGATTTTAACGATTTTAAAGCGAATATTTAATGGTGATGTCATCCAAACCTCAGCACATAATCCAATATCATACATTGACTTGTAAAAATTACCGTTGAACGACTTTACTATTTAAATCCATACAAGTTATTCAAACTTGTTATTTACATGAGAAGAAAAATAGTCTTCACATATTTTTTACGTGCCGAAATCGCGGAATTAACGATTCTATGGAATCGCTGCCAATTGCCGAATAATCATCTCCTCTATACCATAGGAATCTGGGGTTATACTATAGGAATCTGGGGTTATACTATAGGAATCTGGGGTTATACCATAGGAATCTGTTATACTATAGGATAGGAATCTGGGGTTATACTATAGGAATCTGGGGTTATACTATAGGAATCTGGGGTTATACTATAGGAATCAGGAGTTATACTATAGGAATCTGGGGTTATACTATAGGAATCTGGGGCTATACTATAGGAATCTGGTGCTATACTATAGGAATCTGGGGTTATACTATAGGAACCTGGAGTTATACTATAGGAATCTGGAGTTATACTATAGGAATCTGGAGTTATATTATAGGAATCTGGGGTTATACTATTGGAATCTGGGGTTATACTATAGGAATCTGGGGTTATACTATAGGAATCTGGGGTTATACTTTAGGAATCTAGGGTTATTCTATAGGAATCTGGAGTTTTATAGGAATCTGGGGTTATACTATAGGAATCTGGGGTTATACTATAGGATAGGAATCTGGGGTTATACTATAGGAATCTGGGGTTATACTATAGGAATCTGGAGTAATACTATAGGAATCTGGGGTTATACTATATGAATCTGGGGTTATACTATAGGAATCTGGAGTTATACTATCGGAATCTGGACTGTACTATAGGAATCTGGGGTTATACTATAGGAATCTGGAGTTATACTATAGTAATCTGGGGCTATGCTATACGAATATGGGGTTATACTATAGGAATCTGGGGTTATACTATATAGGAATCTGGGGTTTTACTATAGGAATCTGGAGTTATACTATAGGAATCTGGGGCTGTACTATAGGAATCTGGTGCTATACTGTAGGAATCTGGGGCTATACTATAGGAATATGGGGTTATACTATAGGAATCTGGAGTTATACTATAGGAATCTGGGGCTATACTATAGGAATCTGGGGTAATACTATTTAGGAATGTGGAGTTATACTATAGGAATCTGGGGCTATACTATAGGANACGTTCACTTAATCATAGACAAGAAAATAGAGCGTAAGTACTTACGTTCACTTAATCATAGACAAGAAAATAGAGCGTAAGTACTTACGTTCACTTAGCGAGTTTTGAAAGTATGGCCCCAGGAGTGTAAATCATACAAGTTATCAAAACATTGTAGATGGATCTAATTTTAATAATATGAAAAACACAATTAACAGGATATATCTGATGCTATACTGAATACGGTGTCTGATTACACTTATAGTGATTTCTCATTAATTCAGTATTTTTATCATTTTTTCCGCCCGATTAGTTATCAGACTTGATTATAATGTAAACTAAGAATCCCTAAAATTGGTGAAAAATTAGTGAATTTTCATTATTTTAATATCGGCAATTAATAAGCATGCCAATCATAGCAGAGATAATTGTTTCATGATATTATTTCGAACTTTATTGGGAACTATCATCGAATTGCTAAATTTTTTTTTTATTACCTTTTTTTTGTAGGTGAATTGAACTGCATTCGAAGAGAATGCTAACTATGGATCGTCTTTTTTATTTTTATTCTAACGTCTTTTTGCGTCAAAGACACACTCAAGGAGTTCATTAAATCTTTTTTTTTAATTCAAGCCTCCGTACAACATGTATAACCAGCATAATCCCATTAATCGTCATAATGAATGTAGTCTATATAATGCCAACAGAGCTTGTTCATACTCTATATTTTCCTACCATATTTTAGGTCATTTGATTTTTGCGAGATTTTATTGCAATTTATTTCCTCATAATCCTTTAAATAAAAGTAATGAAATGGAATACTTGAAATAAAAGCCAAGACGTGTACTAATTCGAGCCATGTAACATCATGAAAGCTTTTAATATTTGTTACATTCGACGTAAGGTTATTTATTCTGGCATAGACATGGCAAAAAATCAAAGGGAAGTGAAGCGGGCAGTTTATAACAGCGAAGTCCGTGTTACACTCACCTACGGGAAGGCAACATATATTGAAATTGAATATATATATATATATATTATAACATATTATTGAAAGCAACATATATATTGAACTCCGCTTTGGATCTACACTGACGTTGCACTGGCAGTGGGCCTCAGGTGTTGCCTTTTGGTGGCAAGAGAAAACGGCCAAATCCACTAAAAAGTCGGACCATGTCCATATTTTATAATAAATTTTAAATTCCCTTAGCAATCATCCATTTTTTGGCTTTCAGGCATTCAAAAATACAATAATTTTAGGGCCAATTGAGATTTTCTCAGCCAACGCCATTGAAAATTGACAAAAGTTGTCAATTTGGCCGTAAAAACACCCAGTCTAGCAACATTCCGGGGCCAGAGCGGTGGCAACAAAGCACGTGGCGTAACTAACACCGCAAACTCGGTGTGTACTAACGAATCTAAAGGTCTTATAGGCGACTTTGTAGGTAAAAAATTCATAAAAAGGTAATAATGAAGGTTAATTTTTGTATGGAATTTCACTTGATGAGGAGTGCACGACATGATATAAAGCCTTTAGTCCTTTGATTGCTAGTTATCCTTAATAGACGATACTTATTTACTTTTGTTGTCCGACCAGAGCGAGTTTGATCATCAACAGTGAGCAGGACAAGGACCATTTACATGAAGTCTAACTTATTGCTCTGAGTGTAGAGACAAATATATTAGAAAAGCCTAGAAATACAAACTATAGCCCCTTACAAAGAAAAATGCAACATATATACAGAATAAAATCATACCAATTGATGTTCGAATTTAGGAAGAGAAAAAAAGCTCATGAAAAAAGGGAAATTTTAGAATAAAAATATAACTCAGTACTCACTGCAGTGAGTGACAGAGAGCGCATTTTCTCGTCGACGAAAACATGATGTCACGGACGGACGGACGGACATGGCGAGCACAATAGTGCATTTTTCCATAAATGAGAAAATGCGCTAAAAAATTGGAAATATTTTATTGCGAATAATGCTAAATATTTAGACTTTGTGATAATCGTATCTTCAACTACAAAAAAACTCTTTAATCAGATTTGTTTAAATTTCAGTTGAATGACTTGCATATTATTTTCCGTATATGATGAATGTGAATGATGCAAAGTTTAACAAGTGCATACGGCGAGGGAGTCGTCAAGACGTGTATGATTTGGTAACATTAGATAAACGATAAAAAGACTCGTTTAGTTGAAAACTCTATAAACACTCACCAAGTACAGGCGTGAGGGCTTCTGCTCACTTCACTGTGAAGTATTTCAGCAGAAAAACTGATAGAAATCCAGAATTAATGAGAAACTGCAAGCAGGTTCAGAGCGATAGCACACTACACCTCCACTCTTCGACGTCCACGCGGACACTGAAGACTGAAGAGTGAAGCGCAACTGCGCAAGCGACTGCTCGCTGGCGGTCACCAACAGGCTTAGAATGTGGGCCTTTTTCTGGCCAAATCCGAATATTTGGGCCTTTCAACAACTGCATACATATGCCGGTAAATATCTATGGAGTCCTTAAACTTTTTACTTTTTTCAATGCAAGAAATGCCCGAAAATGGAATTTTTACATCAAAAATTACAAATTCACCAATGAGCATTCAATTTTAGCTAGTTTTAGCCTTTTTTGTTGGCAGATTTGGCCGTTTCATGTTGCCAGCATCTGGCAACCCTGCTGGTCACGCCGTTTGAACACAAGTGCATGGGTGATAGCGTGGGCTGCTGCGTGGGCCACCCCGGCGCCGGTTCTTCATATTTTTCCCCTCAATTCGTAGCCAATAATAATTATTATGAAATTGAATGCACAGTTTTTAATGCTCATTGCGCAAGGCTGCGATAATTTTTCACACTTTTACCTTACCCTGTTTTTAATTAAAACGGTATGAGGAACCAATTTAGCTGGTTCAGAACGCTTTATTTCCTAAATTCGTAACCAATAAAAATTAAATCAATATTTTCAGTTTTCAATTCCCTTTGCGCTCTGGCAACGATTTTTTCAAAATTTTGCCTCCTCTCGTTTTCAATTAAAATGGTAAACCGCGTGGAACCTTATCCAACCTAACTAATTGAAAACAAGATCAGGTGAAAATTTTAAAAATATCCTCGGCACATCACAATGAGCACTAAAAACTGTCTATTGACTTTCAACATTATTGGTTACGAATTTAATGAAGGGGTCGCACTGAACCGGATGGCCCACGCACATATGTCCGTACGGCGATATCTTTCATCATCCTTACCAGTTAAATGAAATTTTCTATCCTATCCCAGCGGCTAGAATTTCTTTCTTTAATTATATTATTTAGCAGTTAAGGCTGCAAAATTTATACACGTATTGTGAGAGAATCCAAGACGTACTTTACCAACAATTCTTCAGCCACCGGACTAAAATTTGACGAACAAGTTGATAAATGCGTTTCATTAGCATTTTGAGCTCGATTAATCGAAAAATATAGAATATTGCGTAACACTTTCATATGAAGTGTAGAATTTACGTATGATTCATAGTGAGAAAGCAGCGAACCGCTCAAACTTATGGTATTTTTACAATTATATTCAAAATAATTATTTGTGTGGCTAACTCAAATAAATTAACAACCTGTCGATACATCCAGATTATCACCGTAGTGTTGAAGATGCCATGTATATTAAATGAAAATACAAATTATTATTCGAGAAAAAAATATTATTTGCAGATGACATGATATTAATTGAAGCATAAATTGCATTCAGCTGAACTTAAATGGCGTCAATGGCAACGAAAGGAGCAGCGTCAGCCACACGGCTTCTTGGGCCGCGGCCCGGCGGCCAGGCTGCCAACATGAGGTAGCGAAAAATAATTCAATTTTCCTATATTCGGTGGGAAAAAGAGTGCAACTTTGCAATTTTTTTGTTGAGCAGTAAAACGCTAAGTTGAGCAGAGTTTAACGACACTACGGAAAGCATCCGAAATTTCAAAATTATTAGGTTTATGCTAACATGATAATTTTTTATGATGGAATCTGATTTCATCCATAGAAATTGCAAATAATAGGAACTTGCGTTTTATATAAAAATATAAATAAATAACTCAAGATAAAAAATTCTCTTGCGCATTGCGTGTGAGACGAACGCTGTGATGATGAGACACTTGAACGCTGTGATGATGAGACACTTGAACGCTGTGATGATGAGACACTTGAACGCTACATTCTTCATGACAATTTTCTCAGTTATATAAATCAAATATTTTTATAGATAACTAAACAAATTTAAAAGCGCTACCATCAAACCATAGGTATCCTAACCAAACTGTTGAACGCGTCATGAAAACTACATACCAATACGAATCAATATGGCAAATAAAAATATCACTAACTAACAAAAGAGAATTTTTCATCGCGCAGAATGCATTCATCTTTAAAAATATTTTTCCTTCCAAATTATTGGGACAATTTTCTTCCTTTCTGAAAGCGTAACTGATGTGGACGCGAATTTGAGCAATAACACATGTTTCTTGTAGCTATCATGGAACTAAACATTGAAAAATTTGAAATTCATACAGGTTTTGCTGGATGAAACACTTGAACGCTGATATTTTGAAACACGTGAACGCTGTCAAGTTGAGACACTTAGGCTCGCTGTTGGCGGCGGGCATAAGCAGGCAACCTGATGTAACTTGATGATACTAATGATGCTACTTGAGATAACTACAGCGAGAGTTAAAATTAGCATTTTCCTCAATTTTGGTAGAAATCACAGTTTATTGCCAATTTTGTGTTACTTACCTAATTAAAGAACAATTAAACTCACTTATTAATTAAACCTTAAATCAACGCCGCCACTGCGCAGGTGTAAAATTACCATGTATCTTGATTTTGGTGGATATCCAATTTCATTTGCGATAGTTATTGGCTAATTACTTTATTATAACACGTGACTCAACGTGAGCTTCCGACATCATCAAAATTGTAGGCAGGCGCATAGTAATGATTTGTATGATAATGATAGATATACTAATGATATTCATACCAATGATGAAATGCTAATGATATGCATACCAATGATGCGCATACCAATGATAGAATACTAATGATGTACATACCAATGATATGTAAACTAATGATATAAATACTAGTTATATGTATACTAATGATATTCATATCAATGATGAAATGCTAATGATATGCATACAAATGATGCGCATGCCAATGATGTCATGCTAATGATATGCATACTAATGATGTACATACCAATGATAATTATATCAACCAACGTCCACTGAAGAATATTGTTCGATCCTGAAAATTTAAATCAATGATTTCTCTGGTCATTAACCACTCGTGTTTAAATAACCAATGATATGTATACTAATGATGTACATACTAATGATATAAATACTAATGATTTTCATACTAACAATAGAATGATAATGGCAATATTCCAGGTTAAGAAGTAGTCCACAAGTCATGAGTAGCATTTAATAATCCGCATTATTTGGAAAATATCGGAAATATTTTAAGTGAGTATTAATAATGTGTTTAGTTATAAGTTTACAAGTGAAACATATTCCTGCAGAAGCAAGTCTAAGTAAATAGTATTTAGAAGAAATATATAAGTAATACTATACACAAGAGCATTTATATCAATATAAATACGTACATATAGACAAACATAGATTGAAATTGAGCAGGAGTTATTAGTTTAAAGATATTTATATATAACAGATACAATGTAATTATATCCATTTTATTATATCCACGGCGCTTCAAGGGAACACGTTGATATTGAAATTTATTTCCATTTATGGGTGTTTTTAGATAATATAAGTTCAAAATGTCAATAATATTTTACCACAATAACATTTTGATCTTTTTTCAACGTAGATATGCAGATGATGAAATACATGTTAAAATATATTAACATGTGCTTCTAACATTTAAATCGACTTTGAAAATATGAAAATTAAAGATTGAAGCTAAATATAATATAATGTAGACTGTAACAGTCAGACTGTATAACAGTATAATATAATGTAGACTGTATACAGTATACAGACTGTATAATTTACGCCAGCAACATATGCAGTTCAATTTGACAGGGAACCAAGTGATTTAATAACCAAGATTTGAGCATTGACTTGCGAGTTCGAGCCCTAGCTGGCTGTACAAATTCTGAGATGTCCTGTATCGACGACAAATCTCCGTAACTGACCCTACTAAAATATTATGTTATTTATAAAAGCAGAAGAAAACGAGAACATTATCAAAATTCATCATCACATTTTATGAATATATCATAATGTATGCAATTTATATCATGATTTATTTGAACATTATCATAACATATGCAAATATTGTGACATTTTCCGCAAATATTAGGAAAGTTTAATGCAAACGTTATCAAAACATATGCAAAAATCCTGAAAAGTCCTGCAAGTACTATGAAATATATGCAATTATTGTAACATTTTCTGCAAATATTATAAAAATTTAATGTAAATATCCTAAGAATTCAAGCATTAATGAGAGCCAGGGACTGCGCCAGGCTGCTAGCGTTGGTCCGGACCAGGAACATGAGCCGGAATTTGTCGTCCACGCGGACGCATTTTGTAAACTGGCGTCCATCGGCGCCCTCTAGCGGCACCACGTCGCACAACGCCTCGTCGCCGCAGCAGAAACTAGTCCCCTTCCCCATGTGGGTGTTCCCTTCCCCTGAGGTTGTTCCCTTCCCCATTATATTGTCCCCACAAGGTGATAATAATGTCTTCAGAGCAGTTGCTCGCTGTTCGTCCAGCCATTTTTGTAGGAGGTTTAAATCGGATGAGAAATTGTCGGTTCGGTCGATAGATGGCGCGCAGAATACGTACGCTTCCAGCAGACATTGTGCCTGTGTATTTGTTGATATTATTGGGAATATCATAAACATAGACAAATAGACATGGACATAATTTAATAATAAGCTATATCATGCAAACTATTCCCTTTCCCCACTCCCCTCGAAAAAATATATAAAAGAAATAAGAATAATAAAAAGTACGGACGATCAGGAACTTAAATTTGAAAAATAACGTGGAATTAACGTTGTTTTTACGTCAGTTGCCTGCGTAATGAATTTATCGTTTACATGATAACAAATTACCGATGTTTTTTTCTATACTTATAAAACTTTCTCCCGCGACTGTATCTTGGTTGAAACAAGTTTTTCATGCACATAAAACAGCAGTGTAGAATATATAACTATAATATATATAAGGAACATGATATATATATATAAGATATATAATTGATATAAGATAGGATAAGAGGATTAATAGGATTAATATAAGAATTAATATATTAATCAATATATATGTAAGATATATAATAATATTCTAATACTTATAATATATATAAGAATGAGAATATATATTATATATATATAATTATATATACATAACTTAAGGTCGGGACTGTACCTTGGTGAGAGATCCTGATCGCTCCTGACGCAGCACGGCGATGGCGGCCCCCAGTGCGGGGGGCTTGAGTGCATCAGGTGACTCACCTGCTGCAGGTGACTCACCTGCAGCTGCTTGAAGGCAACCACCAGCTGCAGCAGTAACATGGCTGCGGTGTGGTTGGCGGTGTCACGAGTGTTGTGGTTGAGAACCTTGGTGCGGTATTCGTGCAGGTGGTAGAGCTCAACCCTGGGCAGCACCCACACTGTGCCTGATAATAATGAATAATTACGAATTGGCAACGTAGCACCGACAACGTACCTGATAATAATGCATAATTACGAATTGGAAACCCCAGCACCCAGACCGTGCCTGATAATAATGCATAATTAAGCATTGGCAAACCCTGGACCCACATCGCGGCTGGTAATAATGAATAATTACGAAGTGGCAACCCCAGCACCCACTACGTGCCTGATAATAATGGATAATTACGAATTGGCAACCCAGCCTCTAGACCGGGCCTGGTAATGCTGGATAATTACGAATTGATAACCCCAGCACCCACAACATGCCTGATAATAATGGATAATTACGAATTGGCAACTCTAGCACCAACACCGTGCCTGATAATAATGGATAATTACGAATTGGCAACCCCAGCACCCACGCCGTGCTTGATAATGAAGGATAATTACGAATTGGCAACCCTAGCACCCACACCGTGCCTGATAATAATGGATAATTACAAAGTGGTAACCCCAGCACCCACACCGTACCTGATAATAATGCATAACTACGAATTGGCAACCCCAGCACCTGGACACTCACCTCCCACCCTGGCTTCTTTGAGGACAGTCAGAGGCCGTAAGGACAGCAGACTGTGCGCCTCAACTGAGGGCTCGGGGGAAATGAGGACAGTCACAGCGTGGCCGTGGGCTGTGCCCTCGTGGTACACCTGAGGGCACGTTAGGGGTTGGGGTCCGGATGGCTCACACAAGAGGAGGAAATATATTTCTTTTTGGGCGAAGTGTCTTCATTTTTCTCAGTGTAGCAATAGTTTGATACATTAAAGTATGACGCAAACGTGTAAAATAATTGTTTAATGTATTATGTAATCGTGCGCAAATATATACAGTAAATGTGCTCACGATCGACACGTCAACACTCACCCGATGCCCGGACCGCACTGGCGGCCGCTCGTTAAGGAGGCCGACGTGTTGCCAGCTGCGCGTTGCCTTGGCTACCGCCACGTATGATGCCGGAGGTGCAATGTTCTCGCTGCAGATCTGGAAAAAGGCGATTTTCAACTCTTTATGCGGATATTCTTTTTGTGTGTGATTGCTTAAATTGGCTTAATACAGTTTGATGATAATTTGTTGTTTCATGCATGATCATCTTCGCAACATAGGTAATGGAAACATTATCAACACGAGAACGCATGCGTCGGCATGGGCATGTTGAGACGCAACTCAGGTAGGAATAGCACTATGAATAATAGAGAATCGCGTATCGTACAGTTTAACGCACAATTCAGGTAAGAATAGCGTTACATGACGCACTTACTCGCGTCATGAGCTTTGCCAAGGCCTCGCGGTTGAGGTTGGCCAATGTGTCATAGACCAGATCAGCCGGCTGCGCGGTTGCCAGCTGCGCGGTTGACGGCTGAGCGGTTGCCAGCTGCGCGGTTGCCGGCTGCGCGGCTGCCAGCTGCGCGGTTGCCGGCTGCGCGGCTGTCAGCTGCGCGGTTGCTTGCTGTTGCTTGGCCAGCCCAACCTTTTTATAATAGCAGAAATAATTACAATTGGTTATTAAACTAAATTTCTGAACATAGAACTGATAGAGCTAGAAAAATTTCTAAAATTCTAGTACATAACCATTTTAGGGTAAAAAATTTGAAAACGTTGAAATAGAATTTGACTGACGCAAATGACCGCGAGAAAGTACCTCTGTAACGTTGATGATGAACGTGACTGATATGACAATATTTGTGAACATAAATGGTGAGTGATGCAACTGCAAAGTGCAATGGTGAAGCATGCAACTGCAATGATGTATTCTGCGGGTTAAGGTCAGGGTAAGTTAGTATGTAAGGTTCATCGGGTTAAAGTCAGGGTAAGTAGTAGGTAAGGTTCATCGGGCTGATATTAATTCAGGTATGTTAGTAGGTTAGGTTCGGCAGGTTAAAGTTAGCGTATATAAGTTGGTGAGGTTGGGCAGGTTAGGGTATGTTAAGAGGTAAGGTTCAACGGGTAAAGGTTAGTGAATCTTAGGAGTTAAGGCTTAGCAAGTTGAAATAATAGTTGTTAGGATATAGGTTCACCTCTCCACCGTGAGCGCAAGGAAAAGATGTGAAACCTTCACCCGAAATCTGCGACATTCGAAGCCTCTGGATGTTTTTGTTGTTGTCATCATGTTCTTTGTTATCTTCATGCTCTTTGTAATCTTCAGGTTCTTTGTTATCTTCAGGTTCTTTGTTATCTTCATGTTCTTGGTTGTCTTTATGTTCACAGTTATCTCCATGTTCATTGTTGAGGCTGTGTCGACGTTCGGTTTTGGTGGTGAGGTTCACCTGAGGTAGAAGGTTAGGTACGACCAACATGCGGGCGCTTCGGTGGCAGAAATTTTCGACAGCGTCGAGAATTTCAAGTTGTTTTAGTAATTTGGGCTTAACAGTACATTTTCTGGACTGGGTTTCAGCGAGTATTTTCTCCTCTTGGCGCGTGAGCACAAGTCCACATCTCTGCCCCGGCACGTTGAACAGCCGGTGGGAAGCGGGGGTGAATCTTGAAATTTCGCTGTTGGTTCTTGGACGAGATTTTGGTTCTAGCGATGCAAGCAATTCGGATGATTTTGGTTCTAGGGATCCGAACAGGTTGGGGGATTTGTGTACAACGTGAGAAGAGATTTTTGGCATAATTGGGTCGGCTCTTGATAACTGAGCGGCTTTACATTCTTTCGATAAGCTTAGGAACTGACATCTTGTTTTAGCATCCCGTGGGGTTTTGAATCTCCCTTTGATAATTCCAGTAAATCCAAGCGCTTTGTGTTGAAAATTTTTTGTGGCGAGTGGTTCATTTCCGTCTGAACTGGACGACACGGAGTCCAAAGAACTGTGCTGGGAAGATAGGGATGACCGAGACGATGAATATCCTGAAGATGAGGTTCTACTTGAAAAGGTGTGGCGACGAGTTTGGCTCGACTCCTGCCTTCCGTTCAAATTTACAAGCAAAGAAGATTCCGAGCCTGACACTGGCAGGGGTCGAGACTGAAATTTGTAGAAAGATTTTCCAGTTATTTTAATTTCTTGTAATTTGCTCTTGATGAATCGTTTCTTCTGGCTGTTTTTCTTTATCGCGGCAGCGTTTTCTAAGCCACCAGCATTATCACACACATTCGGCTCGCGAACAACATTTATACGTTCAAAGAATGAATCAATTCTTTCGTAATCGTGTTTTTTCACTTTCAAAGATGACTTTTGACTACTTTTTGTACTACGCTCCCGGCATAGGTCTAGGTTGTTACAGACCTTGCAGCATAACGTACAAGAACTCACGTCAGCGTCATTCGTAGCACATTCGGCACACACGTACGTGTGATCTGCTGACACACCAGCGCAGAGATCCCACGGATTATCATCCTCATTGCAGTGGTAATCGAAATTTTCAGCCCATGCACATGGTTCAGATTTGTGTTGTGCTTGTAATTCCAAGTTTTGGGTAACAAATTGATTGGATTTCAGGTTTCCATGTACCACCTCGGTAACTGCACCAGTCGATCCAAAGCTTTGAGATTTTCCTCCTTTTGGATCGACCTCCTTTCCGCGGGTCTCGAAGATATATTTCTGTTCACATTCTGAGGAACCATTCACGCTCAATAGACCTTGATTGAAAGTTAAAGCGTCATTTGAAGCTGTAATGGCACTTTTGCTAGAAATTTCTTTGGTTAGAGGGCCTGCGACGCCAAACTCTAAGTTGTCGCCGATTAGGTTAGGCTGTTCGTCCTCTTCTTGGCCCCAGCCTTGTCGTGCCGCTTCCTCTAACCACTAATGGAGAACATACCAATGACATTAGTGAAATGGAGAACAGACAAATAAATGGTTCAGTTATGGAGTCCATACCAATGGCTTTAGTGAAATGAAGCTTTGTTAGAGAACAAGTGGGAGCTTACTAGAGAATTCGACGGCCCAGCATTTATTAGAGAACTTGAGGGTGATTTTCAGAGAACATGGAGGCACTTCACCAGTAAAAATGAATTTAAATTTATTAAAAAGAAACTTGAGACAGATGAGACCCTTTCCAACCAAAGTAATGAATGCTGGATTCATGAATGAGTGTTTCAAGAACATAAATGTTTCACATGAAGGTGTGAATGAGCCCTCACCATACAGAGAAAAAAGATATATATATTTAGAAAACATACATCTCGCAATATATAACATCGCTATAAGATCTAGGCACGCAGGTTAATTATCAGTCCCTCTTACCTGATCTAGAATGCATGGAATGATTTCATAATGATGATGCATCGTTGGTGACTCAGGCTTGATCAGAGATGGGTCACTAGAATGATGGTTCTTGATCAAAGATGGGTCACTACCATGATGGTTCTTGACCAAAGATGGGTCACTACCATGATGGGTCTTGACCAAAGATGAGTCACTACCATGATGGGTCTTGACCAAAGATGAGTCACTACCATGATGGGCCTTGACCAAAGATGAGTCACTACCATGATGGGCCTTGACCAAAGATGAGTCAGTACCATGAGCACCGTGTGTCACCAATACCCCCAGGTTACCATCATGGATACCAGTATCAGTTGGGGGGCCGTGGCCCCCCTGGTCAGTATCAGGGATACCGAGGGAGGCCCTTGCATTCAACCGGGATATGCAGGATGACTGAAGGAAAAATTCGGGGTTGAAAATAGGTTTAAACGCACAAAAAATATATATAATTATACAGTAGTGAATTTTAAAGAATAAAATGAAAATAAGACAATAATGAATTAAATCGTGAAGAATAATATGAAATTAGAAAATAATGAATTAAATCGTGAAGAATAATGTGAAATTTCGAAAATAGTGAATTAATTAGTGAAACAGGAGTTTATGTTATCTGTAGGTATGATCAGGCATGACGACAAAAGCATTAGGCCATGAAATTGTATATAATTTATAAAGCAGTAAAATTTAGGTTATTGTGAAGAATTTTGTAACAAGTTTCAAAAGGGGGCGAGGGGGGCTCACCTTGGACAGGGGGGGCCGAGGGGGCGCCGCCCTTTGCTTGGCCTCCTCATCGTTGGCCCCTGAGGCCCTGCCGGGCTTGAGGGGGGTGAAGGGGGCGCGTACATCCCCTGGGGGGGGATATCAGACATATATATTATCATAACAGATATAATTATAATATATAATACGGTAATATAACATAGTAATAATAAGAGGTAATTTGGCAATGTAACGGCTACATGAAGTTGGTTTTGATACCCACGTCCATGCTGATGCAGCACCTTTGACGCCTACGTTGCCCCGCCCACCAGCGACACAGAAAACTAAACTGGGCTTCCCGAAGCTCGAACCCACAACTAACTCCTGCCGTCTCGATCCACGCCATATCTTTTACCCAAGCATATTTACAGAGGGTTTAGAGTTTAAAGTGAACCTTTAAACTCTAGAAGAGTAAACCTTTTTAACCCTTCAATAGGGATAGGGTATATAATAGGGTTTTCATAGGGGGTTTCAATAGTTTTTTTTTACATTTTTAAACCTTTTTTTAACTCGGTCCTTCGTCTAAGGTTTAAGCATAGGGCTAAAGAATAAAAATTATTTTTAAAGAACAAACCGAATACGATTAAATATACCCATAACATTCAGTAGTGGAAGCTATGCACTAACCTAGGTTGGCGTATGTAGAATCCCTGATAGGCAGAGGTGGGGCCATGGTGGGCCCGGGTCCCCCAGCCGCGGACCTCACTGGGACCACTGGCTCCTGCCGGGCTTGAGGGGGGTGAAGGGGGCGCGTACATCCCCTGGGGGATATCAGACATATATATTATTATAACAGATATAATTATTATATTAAAAATGGTAATGTAAGGTAGTATTAATAACAGGTAATGCGGTAATTTAACGGTTGCATGAAGTTGGTTTTGATTCCCCACGTCCATGCTGATGCACCACCTTTGACGCCTATCATGCCCCGCCCACCAACGACACCGAGAAATGAACTGAGCTTCCCGAAGCTCGAAACCACGACTAACTCCTGCCATCTCGATCCATGCCAAATCTTTTACCCAAGCATATTTACAGGGGGTTTAGAGTTTAAACGTGTTTCTTAAGAAGAGTGCATGAACCTTTTTAACCTTTCAATTGGGATAGGGGATATAATAGGGTTTTCATAGGGTTTCAAAAGGTTTTTTTTTAACCTTTCTTAACCTTTTTAGCGCATTTTCTCAGTTATGGAAAGAATGCACTATTGTGCTCGCCATGTCCGTCTGTCTGTCCGTCCGTCTGTCCGTCCGTCAGTGACCTCAAGTTTTTTGTCGACGAGAAAATGCGCTCTCTGTCACTCACTTCAGTGAGTACTGAGTTATATTTTTTTTAACTCGGTCTTTCATCAGAGTTTTAGCAGAGGGCTAAAGAATGAAAATTGTTTTTAAAGAGCAGACCGAATATGATTAAATCTACCGAAAAATTCTGTAATGGAAGGTATGTACTATTTTTTAACCTTTTAAAACATTTTTTCACTCGGTCTTTCATCTGTCAATTGAACGGAGGGATAAGAAATGAAAATTGTTTTCAAAGAGCAGGCCGAATATGATTAAATCTACCGATAACATTCGGTAGTGGAAGCTATGTACTAACCTAGGTTGGCGTAGGTAGAATCCCTGATAGGCAGAGGTGGGGCCATGGTGGGCCCGGGTCCCCCAGCCGCGGACCTCACTGGGACCACTGGCGCCTTGTGGCGGATGGGGGACATGCCTGGGGCACTGGCCCCACCCACGATGGGTGAACGCATGTAGGTCTTGGCGGTGGGGGAAGAAATTCCCCCTGGATTTTCAGCGGGACGAAGGCCATTTTTGGTTTTTGAGTTTTGGGTTTCCGGTAGGTTGCCGGTGTTGCAGTTTGTTGTTTTTCCAACTTTTGCTGGTTTATTTGATGGTTGCGTTGGTTGTGTTGCCTGGTTTTTAGGTTTCGTGTTGGGGATTGGGGGAGGTTTCGGTTTCTCGAACCCTGTGACCCCCAAAGGGGGGATTTTGGTTTCTTTGGGGTCATTGGGTATATGGTTCCTACAATTTAGAGACTTGATTTTCTCTTCAATTTCTTTGTACAGCTGGTCCCTACTGGGGACCTGGCCCGTGCTGGGGACCTGGCCCGTGCTGGGGACCTGGCCCGTGCTGGGGACCTGGCCCGCGCTGGGGACCTGGCCCGTGCTGGGGACCTGGCCCGTGCTGGGGACCTGGCCCGTGCTGGGGACCTGGCCCGTGCTGGGGACCTGGCCCGTGCTGGGGACCTGACCCGTGCTAGGGACCATATATATCGCGCCTTCAACGCCGGACTGCCGTTGTTCAAGAGAAGTTTTCCGGGGCGGCGGTGGAGGCTTGGGCCGACCTGATAACAAAAATTATAATTCAGCTTTACAACTTAATATCAACATCAACAATGACATTTCATCATTATCACAACTTCTCAACAGCATTGAAATAATTTTCTCATTATTATCACAACTTTTCAACAGCATTGAAATAACCTTTCCATTATTATCACAACTTTTCAACAGCATTGAAATAACCTTCTCATTATTATCACAAGTTCTCTTAAGCAGTAAAAAAAACTTCATGATAAATGGAGTCCCAAATAATGAATCTAGACCGGAGGTTCCCAAACTAGGGTAAAATTTTCCTACTTAGGGTAATTAATTTATTTTTCATAATTTACTTGATTAATAAAATATTTAAATAATTGAACTTTCTTCAATCATTAATTTTTAATATTTTGATGTTATTTTATTTCTACGCTGTTTATTTTAACCAAACACTTTTTCTCTAAAATTTTTGAGTAAAATTTTGTTAAATCTACTTTTTTGAAACCTAATTGAATTAAATTTAAAAATTAATTGTATATGTAAAATTAAGTGCTGAATTTTCTAAAATTAGTTGTAAAAATTGTCAAATTAATTGTAAAAGTTTGAAAGACAAATTTAGTTAATTAACAACAGCAACAGTCACTCACTCTACTGACGAAGGAGTTGTTCTTCCTCAGAGTGACGATCGTTGCAACCGGGGACGGGGTTGATGCGTTGCCTGGTAGACTTGGTTGATTTGACTTCATCACGCTAGGGGACATCACAGTAGGTGAAATTACGCTGGGGGAAATCACGCTAGGGGAAAGAATTGTAGAGAACTGAGAACTTTCTAGGTGAGTGGAATCTGTGTGTTGCAGGGTGCCTAGTGTCGGGTCTTGGTGGGGTTGCCAACTAGGGTTTTTCTCATTCGCAATAGCGTGTGTGTGTTGCAGGGACGTTAGTGTTCCTCCAACTGAGTCTTGGTGGGGTTGCCAACTAGGGTTTTTCTCAGGCGCAACAGAGCTTGTGTGTTGCAGGGACAATCCGGTGCCTAGTGCTATGTCTTGGTGGAGTTTCCAACTAGTGTTTTTCTCCGATATTTCAGAGTTTGCAAGTTGCAAAGACCTTCTTTCTTGTTGTTGTTGCTTCATCTTTTCCTGCTCTAGGTGCAGTTGTTGCGATTTTCTATAGATAAGTTCTGCATTTTTCAACATTCTGTCTTGCTCTTGTTTATTCAAACTTGCTTCATTACCATTACGAACCTTAGAGGGATCAAGCGTACCAGCTGGTTGTGCCACTTCTGACTCACTTTCAGGATAAAGCTTATTCGTGGAAGGCACGTTATAATGTTCATTTGATGACTCATTTTTGTTTTGATCTTGTAGCCCGTTTTCGGTTTTATTCTCTGACGTGTCCCGGTTTTCTAGCTTTTCTGGGGTGAAGCCGTACTTGCTTGAATAGTTGTAAACCGGAGACGTTGGTTCTGGTCGAGCTATGACCTGTCCAACAATTATAGTATGAGTATTATACGTTCCATAATTTATTATGCTACTGCAGCATATTATAGTTTAGGTATAATATTATAACACTGTGATTAGAGTCGAAGATTAGGCCATATATGGCCTGTTGCCGTTTCTAGATATTTCAAATTTTTCGCAGCTAGGACTCGAACCCAGTACTCACTGCTGTAATCTTGGTACCTCAGTGCAGGTTTGGTAGACGAGGTGGTGGTGGTATTAACCTCGATGCCGAATTGATGGAAGGCGAAGGAGTTGTTGTACGTACCTCTACGCCGGTTTGGTGGTTGTCGAAAGCTGTATGGTTAGAAAGATACGTACCTCTACGCCGGTTTGGTGCTTATCGAACGGTGAATGGTCTAGAAAGATACGTACCTCTACGTCGGTTCGGTGGTAGCCGAAGGCTGTATGGTCTAGAAAGATACGTACCTCGACGCCGGCTTGGTGATAGTCCAGAGGGTGGATGATGTTCAGCTTGGACTTTTTCGCCTCCCTCTCCGCCTGCCTGAGAGTTTCTTTGAATAATTTCCTGTCTTCCTCTTTGGAAGCCGCGGCGGTGCTGGTGCTGCCTATCCGCAAGAACTTCTTCAGGGAGAACTTGGTGGATTTTTTGGTCCTGTCGCGACCTCGGCCGGTGGGGTTGGTTGAGGTGGGTGGAGGATTTGGTGAGGTTGGACGGAAGAAACCTGAAAAGTGTAATTATTGAAGAAAATAATCTTAACAGTTTTTTTCTAAATTGAGCTATTGTGGTTTGCAAGGGTAATTCGTCCTTCGTTCTGCGCTGGGAACACTTTTTATTTGCTGAAGATAAAACATGCACAACCAATACACAGAAACTGATAAAAATAAAAATAAAAAATATACAAAATTTTAGTCACTACAAATAATTTAAATTTAGGCGTTAAATTGGATGCTTGTAATATTTTGATCGTTTCAATAACAACCCCAGATACAATGTAAACCATACTGGTCAACCGTGAATTTTTAACTTTGGGTACAACTCACTGGCTTTAACAAAAGCAAACTTGGATGTCTTGCTGGGGGTTGGGGAGGTGGCAAGTGGGGGCTTGGCAATGGCGTGGTCTGAATCCCGGGGGCAAGACCTAGACCGTCCCTTGTATTTCTTAGAACTGGTGAGTGTGTAGAAGGGGGAAGAGGTGCTCTTCACAAGGTGCTGGAGCAGTGCTGTGAACAAATACAACAGTACAACAGTGCAAATAGACTTATTGGTGAGTAAGAGAACGCCGCAAAGAAATCTCTCACCCAAACCAACAAATTGTTCATGGGTGACATGGTGTGAACCCTCAAACAAACAGTGCATTTACTGGCAGTGTGCATGGAAATTGGGCAAATTTGATGGAAGTGCACATTAAAACAATAGACATTTACTGGCAGTGCACATCAAATATACTGGCACAGCATATCAACACGGTGCAAGTTTCTGGTAGTGCAGATCAAAAAAGTGCAAATAAATAGTTTAAATTTATGTAAGTCGACAACTGTAAGCAAGCAAACCCATTCATCGTGAATGGTGCACTGCAACGTCAGGCCAATATATTGTACATGGGTTTGCAAGTGAATGTAGCCTTCATTTCCGTAACAATATAGGTTGCTGTGGTCTGTAAATATGAGTAAAAACGAACATCAGCCATGCTCCATTAAAACAACAGCCATGCTTGTATTAACATGGACTTTAAAAAAACGGCATGGCCCACTTTTACTTATAGCATGATTACACTCTATTAATTAAGAAACCCCAATTATTCCCACAATTACTCATAACTGGGTCTAATGAGTGAGAGGACACACTGCATGCACTCATAAGCGAGTCAAATTATAAAGTCGTTGATGAGTGAGAAGAAACACTGCGTGCACTCATAAGTGAGTCTAATTCTAGAGTCATTGATGAGTGAGAAGAAACACTGCATGCACTCATAAGTGAGTCTAATTCTAGAGTCGTTGATGAGTGAGAAGACACACTGACGTACCTGACGCATCGTAGTTGGTGGGTCCCACAGAGTTCCTGAAGAGGGGTGTCGCAGATGAAGACCTCTCACTAACCCTTCTCAGTCCAGGAGCGTCATCCACTCTTTGAACGACCTCCTCAGTGGGCTTTCCTTCTTCATCATCTTCGTCATCATCGTCGAAATCGTCAGTAAAGGACGAACAATCGTCCATGTCGTTACGAGCATCGAGATGATGAGGCAGGGCAGGGATCGGAAGCAGATTCTGGTGTTGTGTCGAAGAAGGGGCGATTCCGGGCTGAGATTTGGGATCAAGAAATTTTGTATATTCAGATGAAGTAGCAGTATTCGTTTTCACCTGGCCAACGAAGTTGGTATAGTCGATAGCGGAATCAATATTTGTGTTGACCACCATAGATGGTACGGTCGAGTTGATATTTTCCGCACTGTCAACCAGAGGAGGTCGTTGGAATTTTGATGAATGAATCGCGGCCACATTAGATTTTAAATTTTGCGATTGGAGAGAACGTTTCGTTTCAAATGAAAGCTCAGAGTTTTCTATCGCTTGTGAATTAGTAATGTTGTCTTTAGAGTCGTTGTGCTCGGTTCTAGGTGATTCAAATCTGTGGTCATTGAGGTCAATATCGTAATATATACCTCCACTATCCGCCGAACTGGTAACGAGTTCTGTCAAAATTGGACTAGTGCAATAATGTAAAGATTCACCAGCTGATACTCCACTTTTCGAGGCTACCGTGATAGGCAAATCGTACACGACTTCAGTTCTAGGTGACGATCCATGTTGTTGGTTCTCCGTTGATGTAGGTGCGCTCATACTGGCGAAAGTGGAGGACAAGTTTCTGGCTACGTTGCTGGAAGAAACGGATGTAGGGAAATCGTTGGAAGCTTGGCGAGATGTTACTGGAGGCTTAGGGGTTTGGATGGGCTTGGATGCACCTGAAAGACTCTTGAGGCCGGAAGTGGAGGCATAGGCGCTCGTTTTCTGAATGCTGGCAGTGGGTTTGAATTTTCCAGGTTCAACAGGAGCTCTAATGTCATCGAAGAAATCCTTGGCTGTTTTGATTTCACTGCCGCTCTCACAACTAAGCGACCTTTCGAAGGCAGGACGAGTCAATTCTACGGTGGTAGAGGACTGATGTTGGGGAAGTACTTGATCTGAATTCGATGCCACGAAGCTCGTCATGAGACTGGAGGAACTACCTCTGTGACTAGCTACCACCCCACTGCTTCTACTCTCTTGGGTACCGGTAGAATGGGCCGATTTAATATCATCATTCTCAGTACTGTTACTGGCGCAGTCGTGCCAGTGTTCTACATCTAAGGTGTCGTCGACAGAACCCATCAAAGTTTCAGTGGCAGGTGTCTGGTTAGCCACATTAACTTCATTCGAGGCTAGGTGGTCTGTCTCTAACAACTTGGTTGATCTGTTTTCTTCGGGTTTAATGGGTTTACTAGAACCAGGGCTGTTATCAACTGCTCCTTCCAATTTTTCATCCTCTGAGTTTTCATTTTGGTGATGCGTAAGCCCCAGCTGACTGGCCATGAAGCTGCTTCGTTTCCTTGATGCTCTGGAAGCTTCGGGGGATTTGGTCCAGGCTGGGCATTGAACTGCATTAGTTGATCTATTAGTATATTGAATACCAAGTCTCGGCGTAGAACTATTTCTATTATTGACGATGCCTGCAGAAGTAGGACTGGCCGCTGCAGTTGTTGTTTCTGTTGCTATACTTTCGGCTTCGAGGGCTTTCTTCGGCGTATTTGCGAATTCAGTGGAACCATTCGAAGACGGTGGCTTGTAAGAGAATGCTTTCTTCATTCTCGGTGAATTCTTTGGGCTCATTTTTGACAGTAAAGGCGTGGTTCTATTTGTCAATGTTTTGTCGTCCTTTAGGGTCTCCGACAGGGTGGCGTTTCTGATTTCCACGTTATTTTTCTTCTGTTTATCTGTTGTTGCGAGTAAATTCACACTCGTGTCATCGGGGACGGTTCTGGTTTCACTTATGACCTCGGAATCTGGTTTCTTTTTCTTCTTTTGTCTCTCAGGTTTCACAACAGTTATTTCGTCTGGGAGCTTCGTACATTGTTTTGTTTCAGGAATAGCGGAACTCTTTGCTTTCGGTTCTAAGGGTCTAGCAGGAATTGATTGTACTGACGTTTTTTCAACGGCAAAGCTTCCAAATGATGTATTTTTTTCAATATTCGGCTGAGGTGATTCATCGATGGCGGTTACTTTCTTCAATAAAACCTCATCTCCAAAATAGGTCAACTTGCTCATTTTCTCTACCATGGGTTCGTTTCCGAATGAAGTGACTTTTGTATTCTCACTGTGTATGGTGAAACCATCGTCGTTCTGCGATTGCTTTTCCACTATCTCTTCTTCCTTGCTCACGTACTTCGGTTTTATTCCCTGCAAAGGTACGGTCTCTGTTTCTGATGCGTTTCCGTCGCTTCTTGTACGCACCAATTCACCGTTCTTCATCGGTAGAACAGGGTTAACCTTTGGATAATCCGCACTGACACTTGAACCTCGCGACAAGAATGGCTTGACACTAACCAACGGCGTGGCCCTCTTTAATTTAACCTTACAATCACTCTTATCTACATTTTGAAACGCAGCATCGAGAGCTGAATTGTGCGGAGACTTGCAACTATCATACGTACGTTGAATATCTTCGTAGATGTCGTAAGACTCGTTCGCCTGCTCGAAACTTTTGATCAACTCGCGATGTTTGTCATCCAAAACAATGTCTCCCAAGGAGTTGAAGTTTTCGGATTCAGCGTTGAAGTCGGTGTTTTGTGCCGTCAATCTTTTCAGCAACTTTTCCCTCGTGGTCATCTCGTAGGATGCCAGGGAGTCGACGTCGTCTTCTCCATCATCTTCCTCGTCGCCGGAATAATCGACGTCACCTCCGTAACCAATGATCTCTTCTTCACTTCTAAACGAAATACTTTTTGCAATTCCAGATTTTCCAGAACACAGCGAGCTTTTTAACATACGACGGCTATTATGTGTTGACGTATCAAAGTTCTCGGTGACATTCAGTTCTCTTGAGAATCTATTTACACAGCCTCTTTCAACAGAAATTATTTCACAATTTCCAGGAGTGGGTGAATTGTCACTTTCCTCGTCTTCAGATAATTTCGGATCAAAATTCTCGGGATGAAGTTTTACGTGCTTCAGGGCTACACCGGCGTCGTTATCATCATGTGGTTCCCCAACATCAAAACTATACGAGCCCCTACCCTGATCTTCGCTGTCTGTAGAGCGGCCATCAGAGGACGTTTCTGACGTCACTGACTCGGAGGTAAGTGACTGGTTAGTTGACGCTAAGTGCTCATTGGAAGATGTCCGACTAATTTCATAGATTCCAGGAGATTCTGATTCAGAATCAGAATCGGTCGATGAATCATTTCGATTGTCCCCACAAAGATTTCGCAAATCTAGCGTTTTTGTGTCGTTTTTGATAGCCACGGGTGGCGCGGAATCCGGTTTGTTGGAAGTACGTGCATAATTTTTGTAATGGCTGTTCGGACTTTCCGTGTCTGGACACCCAAGAACGTTATCCGCGCTTCTGGATCTGATTGGTTGGCTAAGGTTTTCCACATCTGTGGATTTTACCTGCCTACAATCGAGACCGTTCATGCTTTCGAAACGGTGACTCAATGCAGAAGATATCGGAACGCGGTCCTCTCCACGCGGATCTCTAATATGCAAATCAGCAACTCTGTCGTGTCTCAAATACCTACTAGGCGATCTAGGTTCGTAGGATAGGTGCAAATTCTTGGTATTCTCATCATGAACCGAATGCAGAACACCAGTTACCGGGTTCGATAATTTTGCTTCGGGACTGTTGGTGGAGCTTGACAATGATGAAGAACTAGAATTGGACCCAATCCTCACCCTTGACGGGTCTCGGTGGAGTAGTGCAGAAGAGTCTGTGGTTAGATTGGTTGTTGAGAGTCCTTTAATGAGTCCAGGAGACCTCAATCCAGTAGAACTCTTGGTGGAGTCACTTCGGAATATCAAACTAGGTGATTTTAAGCCTGAAGCTTCACTCGCGTCCCCATGAGGCATCTTCCAGCCATAGTAATTCCTTGGATATCCTATTCTGTTGTTGTTTACTACTCCAACGTACCGGGATTGTGGGGTATGACCTCTACCACTGGTTATACTACCCATTTCACCACCATCCATGTTATCAACTCCGTATTTAGTCCCATTTGTTGCTGTATTCTCATAGTTTCTTGTTTTATAACAGTCCCCGATAGATCGTTCGCCCGCCCTGTTGTTGCTGCTGGTGTTTATGATCGAGCTTGTAATTGGATGCTTCCGACGACCGTTACCGACATGGGATGTGCTTTCACTGCTGCTACTTTCGTACCCTCCTGAGGAGAGGGGGGTACTGATCCCCCTGCCGTGTTCGTCTTTAGTTTTGAAACAATTCGAACACAGGTCTTTCTTCCAGGCATTCTGAACGAAGCTTTGGCAGATTGGAGGCATTATGACTGAATAATTATAGCACAGAACGGAAGTTAAAAATTGTTTGAACTACTAGAGATGTTTGTAACCGTAGGAATGGGTGGAATTTCAGCTTAAAAATATTGATAGGTTGAGGGGAGTAGACTAGGGTCATTGGGTAGATAAGTCACAGATTTGAATTGATAGTTTCAATTGCCTTTGATTCATGACTGTGCATTGCAACAATTATTCGAACTTCTGAGATAATTTCGTCCGCATTTTTTTCTTTTGAGAATAAAACTTCTATTCATTTTCTATTTTGTATTAACTATAACTAATCTGTAAGGAAAGAGAGAAAATAAGTCATTATTCGACCAGCTCAATTAATCCAACCCCTGCTTAATGAATACAACCTCTGTTCAGTAGACACAACCTCTGCACAGAATACTTTAAACGCAGAATACTTTACACACAGAATACTTTACACACAGAAAACTTTACACGCAGGATACTTTACACGCAGAATACTTTACACTCAGAATACTTGCCTTTCAGAATACTTTGCACGCAGAATACTTTACACTCAGAATACTTTACACTCAGAATACTTTACACTCAGAATACTTTACACTCAGAATACTTTACACGCAGAATACTTTACACTCAG
>NW_025938259.1:0-14355 GCF_000764305.2 Hyalella azteca | reverse complement strand
CTACACGTCAATTAAATATTTAAACACGTCTCTTCACTACACGTCAATTAAATATTTAAACACGTCTCTTTACTACACGTCAACTAAATATTTAAACACGTCTCTTCACTACACGTCAACTAAATATTTAAACACGTCTCTTTACTACACGTCAACTAAATATTTAAACACGTCTCTTTCCCACACGTCACTAAATATTTAAACACGTCTCTTCACTACACGTCAAATAATATTTAAACACGTCTCTTCACTACACGTCAATAATTAAACACGTCTCTTCACTACACGTCAATTAAATATTAAACACGTCTCTTCACTACACGTCAATATTTAAACACGTCTCTTCACTACACGTCAATTAAATAATAAACACGTCTCTTCACTACACGTCAATATTTAAACACGTCTCTTCACTACACGTCAACTAAATATTTAAACACGTCTCTTTACTACACGTCAACTAAATATTTAAACACGTCTCTTTACTACACGTCAAGTAAAATATTTAAACACGTCTCTTTACTACACGTTAATTAAATATTTAAACACGTCAATTAAAAATCTAAAATCGTCTAAAAAAATCGGTAAGAACTCAAACTTCCAAGGCGAGCAGGAGCCACTGTGCTGATCCATGGAGAGCGACACGCACACCCACACGTCTACCCCGGGCAGCGGTTGCCCGCACACTGACGTAACACTGAAGGCCTCGCGTGGGTTGCATGGCTGAGTCCTTTACTTTATAAGGAACACGTCGTCCAGCTGTCGCGCAACACTTACGTATATGTTGCTTTTAATTCATTTAATATAATGATTACTGGTAAGAATAAATAACTATCAGTTTAGAATTATATTTAAATTATAATAAATAGATATAAATGGCAAAAATGGTATCTATGGATTCGAAAATTAAATCATTAGCTGGCGGATGTGTGAAGAACAGGTTATTATTTACGGTGATGCGTTACGATCAACGTAGAACTTACGATCATCGTAAGTAAGTTTTAGGTCTCCAGTAAATGCAGGTAAGTTATCCCCGTATCAAAATTTTGGGCGAATCTTCGGCGGCCTCCCCAAGGCCGGACGCTCATTGATCACAGCGAGCGGCGTTTGGGGAGCGGCGGCCTCGTCGACCTTCAGCTGCTAGCAAACTTTCAATTGTGGTAGGAATAGCATTACAGGATGGCGAAATTTGATCATTTCGTTTCAGTAAGTAGGTGAGCTTTCAATTGTGGTAAGAATAGCATTACAGGATGGCGAAATTTGATCTTTTTGATCCAATAAGTAGGCGATCTTCAATTGTGGTATGAATAGCATTGCAGGATGGCGAAATTTGATCACTTCGCTTCAGTAATAGGTGAGCTTTCGATGCTGATAGGAATAGCATTGCAGGGCATCGAAATTTGGTCAATGACAAGCAGGTCAACTTCCGATTTCGGTAGGAATAGCATTGCACAGGATCGAATCATGACCAGTTAGGCGATTCTGGTAGGAATAGCAGGAACTTTCCATTCTGGTAGGAATAGCATTACACGCTGTCGAAATTCGATCATTTCTACTCGAAGCTGGACATTCAATGCAGGTAGGAATAACAATACGCACAAATAAAACTTGGAAATTTTGATAAGATAACGGTCGATACTGGTAGGAATAGCATTGCACGGAATTGAAACTTATTCACTACGACGAGAAAGCGAATTTTCGATGCTTGAAAAAATATATTTGCACTGATCGAAACTTCGCCATTGCGACAAATGAGGGAAAACTTTCGATGTAGGTAAGAATAGCATTACATTAAATAGAACCTGGGTTATTTCGACTCGATACCTCGAGATACAGGTAGGAATAGCATTAGAGGTAAGAATAGCATAGCATTAAGAGGATAAACCAGTCGTACTGTATTGTATGGGTTAGGCCCAATGTATCTATTTCCATCTAAATATCTGAAAGCCGGTATGAATAATACAGAAGATGTGTGTATGTTTGTTTGTATAAAAAATAGCGAAGAAATTCGTTCGTTTGTTGGTATAAAAAATAGCGAAGATGTTCGTTCGTTTGTTGGTATAAAAAATAGCGAAGATGTTCGTTCGTTTGTCCTATTGTACTGCTCTGTACACAGGTACTTAGCAGCACTTGCTGGCAGACCACCACATTTCGCTATTTATTTTTCTGCTTTAAAATATCGCGTGAAATCACAGTAACTTTTTTTAAAACAGTCACTTTCTAATATTTTATTTTTTAAACTTCAATTTGTGAAATGAAAATGTATTAAAATAGTATATTTTCAAATTTAATTTTTTCAACAGCTCTATTTTAAATTTAAAATTTTAAACATTAATTTTTAAAAAGAACATTTTTTAACAGTACTTTCTAAAATTTAAATTTTTTAAACAGTTATATTTAAAACTTAAATTTTTCTTAAAACAGTAATTCTTGAAATTTAAATTTTTAAAGAGTACTTATAAAAATTCGAATTTTTTATGTACTAACTTTTAAAACTAAGTTTATTTAAAAGAGCAGTTGTTTTAATGGTTTTAATGTGTGACCGCTTAGGCTGTGTTGAGTTTTAGACCAGACTTATTTAAATAGTTTGATGCCGGCCAAAAATGTGAAATTTAAATAAAAATCTCTTAAAAATATCACATAAAATATTCCATTGACCTTGGTATATATTGTATATATTAATAATATATCATGTACAAGCAGGATCTGAATATACATACGAATATATTCATGCGATTCAGCATATATACAGTATACCTACAGTATAGATATATAAGTATAGTGGATGCATATTGTTTAAGTAGTAAATGTAATGAAGCATATATGGGCATATATTGTACATATAAGTGTATGTAATATGGCATAGCTATACATGTAAAATGTATAGTATGTATATGCCTATACATGCCTATACGTGTAATATGTATAGTATGTATATGCCTATACATGCCTATACATGTAATATGTATAGTATGTATATGCCTATACATGCCTATACATGCCTATACATGTAATATGTATAGTGTGTATATGCCTATACATGCCTATACATGTAATATGTATAGTGTGTATATGCCTATACATGCCTATACATGTAATATGTTTAGATAATGACATAATATACACTAAACAAAGCTTGTATTACTTTCATGTTTTAACAAAATGTTTTAAAACATGTAATAAATCACACATGTTTGGCGATTTTAAATCTTACCTCATGTTTACACATTTTAATGACATTCTATTAAATATTATCTTGTAGCCACATTGTTTCAATAAAAAATAGTTTTTAATATTGCACAATATTCAAAATATATATGTTTGATATATTTTTATATATTATAAATGTATACAACTATACATTAAATATTATTTAGCATATTTTGTTTTCAATCAATAACTTTTAATTGCAGAATTTGAAAAGTATATAAATATATTTTATATATTTTTATATATTCTCTACGTATACAACTATACAAACATAAAAAAAAATTTTGCACACAGGCTGTACCCAGGGTAACATGAGCTACCATTGTACAGGTCACTATAGTCGCCACTGTCACCATTGTCACCATTGTTGCCACACAATGGCAACAAGTGGCCCTATTGTGGCTTGTATCAACACAACTATTGTGAATACTCTGGTATTTGCTTTGAAATACCGCCGGAATTGCGGTATTCCTAATGCAGTTGGCAGTTACTGGTAGCAGTTACCGGCAGCAACTGGTATTTACTGGCAGTTACTGGTATTTACTGGCAGTTACCGGCAGTAACTGGTATTTACTGGTAGTTACTGGCATTTACTGGCAGTTACTGGCATTTACTGGCAGTTACTGGTAGTTACCTGCAGTTACTGGTAGTTACTGGCAGTTACCGGCAGATACAGACAGTTACTGGCAGTTACCGGCAGTAACTGATATTTACTGGCAGTAACAGGTTATATTTACTGGCACTTATAATGGTATTTACGGGCAGTTACTGGTAATCATATTCCCGGTTATGACAATTTTCGTGTCTTTCTGACCCAGTTAGGTTGGGCAATGGACGTATCATTGTGGGTCATTATTAGGACCATATGACACATGCATTTATTTGAGTGTTACGAGAGTTGCCGTGTTTGTTCTGGCAGCGTTACGAGCGTTGCCGTGTTTGTTCTGGCAGCGTTACGATGCGTTACGAGCGTCACCAGGAAATAGGGGGAATGTCACGCACCGCGCGGCAACACCACGAAAAACTAGCGGTTTTCTCCACACGCAACGACCACCGCACGGCAACACTCTGGAAAAAAAACTCTAGAAACATTGCTCGGTGTTGCCATAACAAGGGGGGGGGCTTTCCTCTGTAGTGACAAAGCTATGGCAACACTCAGAAAACTAGCGGGAATGTCGAAATTTTTTTTTTTTTTAATTTTGATTAAGAACTGCAGTGAGGTAATATGAACTGTAACTGTACAGTGACTGTTACAGTTGCTCACTAACTGTAACTGTGTCTTAATAAACAGTTATGTCTGTAACTAAAATTGTAACTAGGCCTGTTACTGTAATACACCCGTTGACTGTAACTGACTTAATAATTAACTGCAACCTAACACTAACTTTACCTGTAACAAACGTAAATAACTATAACTATGCCTCTAACTAACTGTAACTGTACATGACACTAACTGTAACTGACTTACTAACTGCACCTGTACATGTAACTAACTACATCTGTAACTGAGACGACAGTTACAGTTTAGCAGGGGGAGCAACAGTTGAGTTCAAACACTGACAAACTGCAACAGTTGGAGGCTAACTGGGGCGGCAACTGCTATGTGTATGTTACACTTAATAATCTTCATACTTATTCATTATAATTCAATTATTAAATATTATTCAATCAATTGAATATTATGCTTAATTAATACTGTTAACTTCTATTAATATTTTTATTTTTATCCTTGCTGTTATTATTATAATTAATTTCATTATATAGGTATATATTATAATGTACGAAAAAAATATTTATACTTCTCCGTAAAGACTTTTTTAAGTAAATCTTTTAGCTATGAACTTATTTGATTAATTAACTGAAATATTTATTAGCTCGCCAATTATACGCTTTAATTTTATGTTCCAGTAATCGGTTCCAGTTCCAGTTTCCGGTTTCCAGGTTCCGGTCCCAATATATACAATATATGCAATATAAAGCCAGTATATTGGGGGTGTTGGATTAGCATCGCTTAAAAACTGCATTAAAAAGAAGGGAGCCTTTAAAAAATGTCTCGGCTTGAGGCGCGAATTCATGACTTTTATGACTTGTATGAGTTTATGACTTAAATGACTGGGGAAGCACAAGGCAAGACTTGTTTGAAGGAATTATACGGGGAGAATTTAGTTATTTAAGGAGAAGTTAAGGACTGAACAGGAATTTAAGGATTTAATGAGAAGTTAAAGACTGAACAGGAATTTAAGGATTTAATGAGAAGTTAAAGACTGAACAGGAATTTAAGGATTTAAGGAGAAGTTAAGGACTTAACAGGAATTTAGTTATTTAAGGAGAATTTAAGGACTGAACAGGAATTTAAGGATTTAATGAGAAGTTAAAGACTGAACAGGAATTTAAGGATTTAATGAGAAGTTAAAGACTGAACAGGAATTTAAGGATTTAAGGAGAAGTTAAGGACTTAACAGGAATTTATTTATTTAAGGAGAATTTAAGGACTGAACAGGAATTTAAGGATTTAATGAGAAGTTAAGGACTTAAAAGGAATTTATTTATTTAAGGAGAATTTAAGGACTTGACAGGAATATAAGGATTTAAGGAGAATTTAAGGATTTAAAAGGAATTTGATGATAAGATAGAAAAATCAGAGGTATTAACAGACAAATAATAAACAAAATTTGATTTATTAGAAGACGTCAATTATTATTAATTAAATTCATTCGTAACGAAACCAAAGCAACGATCGTAACGAACGTTGATTTCGTTACTGTCTTTCGTAACGGACGTTGGATTCGTTATAGAGATTTGTTACGAACGTTATAATGTTTCGTAACGGTTGATCGTTATAATGTTTCGTAGCGAACGTTACAATGTTTCGTAACGAACGTTACAATGTTTCGTAGCGAACGTTACAATGTTTCGTAACGAACGTTATAATGTTTCGTAACGAACGTTATAATGTTTCGTAACGAACGTTATAATGTTTCGTAACGAACGTTATAATGTTTCGTAACGAACGTTATAATGTTTCGTAACGAACGTTATAATGTTTCGTAACGAACGTTATAATGTTTCGTAACGAACGTTATAATGTTTCGTAACGAACGTTATAATGTTTCGTAACGAACGTTATAATGTTTCGTAACGAACGTTATAATGTTTCGTAACGAACGTTATAATGTTTCGTAACGAACGTTATAATGTTTCGTAACGAACGTTATAATGTTTCGTAACGAACGTTATAATGTTTCGTAACGAACGTTATAATGTTTCGTAACGAACGTTATAATGTTTCGTAACGAACGTTATAATGTTTCGTAACGAACGTTATAATGTTTCGTAACGAACGTTATAATGTTTCGTAACGAACGTTATAATGTTTCGTAACGAACGTTATAATGTTTCGTAACGAACGTTATAATGTTTCGTAACGAACGTTATAATGTTTCGTAACGAACGTTATAATGTTTCGTAACGAACGTTATANTGGTCGTGCTGTGAGTGGTCATGCTGTGAGTGGTCGTGCTGTGAGTGGTCATGCTGTGAGTGGTCGTGCTGTGCCTGGTCATGCTGCTGTCTCTTATACACATCTAGATGTGTATAAGAGACAGGGCTGGACGGTTTAATTTATTACGGTATTCAAAAAATATATTTTAAATAAAATTTAAAAAAGTAAAGTTCTTTATTTAACGGTATTTCAATTAATTAATTACTTAATTAATTACCACCAACTAAACAGATATTTTTCAATTAATTGATTTTAATTAATTAATTAATTGCTACGCACCTAAAATATTTTTCTCAGTTAATTAAAACTCTAAAATATAATCCAAAAGTCAAATGACGCACATAACAGCGAGGGTGGCAACTCCAACAGTTCATTATTGAAGCCGAGGGTAAGTTGACACTGAGGGTAGTTTGCGGTCAACTTATGGCAGTTTGCGGCCGGCAAATGGCAATTAGCCGCCGGCATTTGGCAGTTAGCGGCCGGCATTTGGCAGTTAGCGGCCGGCATTTGGCAGTTAGCGGCCGGCATTTGGCAGTTAGCGGCCGGCAATGTTGGCAATTAAGATGTGATAATGTGACCATTATTGACATACAAGGGACAACAACAGTGCCTCAAAGTGAGTCAAGAACCCAACCTGAGTAAGTGAGTAATGATTGTCAAGGGAAGGCCTTACGAATCACCAACACAGCCTGAGTAAATAATTTATAATTTCAAGATAACTCAACACGAGACATGAATACGATATGAGTATATAATAAAACGAATATATGATGAAACTAGTGATGAATGTAGCCTGCATCGTGAATACAAATTACTGAAAATCTTACTAAGTATAGATTTAAAATGAATGTCAATGAATGAGTCACTGATATATGAAGCAAGCATGTTGTAATATGAAGTTACAATGCACTGGTCATGCTGCAAGCATGCTACAATGCACTGGTCATGCTGCAAGCATGCTACAATGCACTGGTCATGCTGCAAGCATGCTACAATGCACAGTTCCTGCTAAAGCATATACAATAATTACGATTCATAGGTAATACAATAGGTATTTGTTACTACAATAGGTATTTAGTATTACAATAGGTATTTAAACATCACAATAGGCCCTGAGACATCACTGTCTCACAATCAACACGCTAATCATGCGTGAGAACCTACACAATAGAGTGAATTCTTGTGAGAATATGCACAATAGTGGCCAGTGTTGAGCACATTGTAGAACAATGCACATTACAATCACAATGAGCGCCACACAATGAGTAGAGTACACAACACACAATCTACACATCAGGCCTTACTTCCGTTCACAGAGAGGCTCGTTCATTCATGAGTTTATGAATGAACGTAACGTAAGCGTGAGTTTATGAATGAACGTAACGTAAGCACGAGTTTATGAATGAATGTAACGTAAGCGTGAGTTTATGAATGAACGTAACGTAAGCGTGAGTTTGTGAATGAACGTAACGTAAGAATGAGTTTATGAATGAGTGTAACGTAAGCATGAGTTTATGAATGAACGTAACGTAAGCAAGAGTTTATGAATGAACGTAACGTAAGCGTGAGTTTATGAATGAATGTAACGTAAGCATGAGTTTATGAATGAACGTAACGTAAGCATGAGTTTATGAATGAGTGTAACGTAAGCACGAGTTTATGAATGAACGTAACGTAAGCACGAGTTTATGAATGAATGTAACGTAAGCGTGAGTTTATGAATGATTGTAACGTAAGCATGAGTTTATGAATGAGCGTAACGTAAGCATGAGTTTATGAATGAGCGTAACGTAAGCACGAGTTTATGAATGAATGTAACGTAAGCGTGAGTTTATGAATGATTGTAACGTAAGCACGAGTTTATGAATGAACGTAACGTAAGCGTGAGTTTATGAATGAATGTAACGTAAGCATGAGTTTATGAATGATTGTAACGTAAGCATGAGTTTATGAATGAACGTAACGTAAGCATGAGTTTATGAATGAATGTAACGTAAGCATGAGTTTATGAATGAATGTAACGTAAGCATGAGTTTATGAATGAGTGTAACGTAAGCATGAGTTTATGAATGAACGTAACGTAAGCATGAGTTTATGAATGAACGTAACGTAAGCATGAGTTTATGAATGAATGTCTGTCTCTTATACACATCTAGATGTGTATAAGAGACAGATTGTACACTCTATTGTACTCTCTATTGTACACTCTATTGTACACTCTATTGTACGCTACTTTACCCCGTATTGTACCTATTGTACTGCTCTGTACACAGGTACTTAGCAGCACTTGCTGGCAGACCACCACATTTCGCTATTTATTTTTCTGCTTTAAAATATCGCGTGAAATCACAGTAACTTTTTTTAAAACAGTCACTTTCTAATATTTTATTTTTTAAACTTCAATTTGTGAAATGAAAATGTATTAAAATAGTATATTTTCAAATTTAATTTTTTCAACAGCTCTATTTTAAATTTAAAATTTTAAACATTAATTTTTAAAAAGAACATTTTTTAACAGTACTTTCTAAAATTTAAATTTTTTAAACAGTTATATTTAAAACTTAAATTTTTCTTAAAACAGTAATTCTTGAAATTTAAATTTTTAAAGAGTACTTATAAAAATTCGAATTTTTTATGTACTAACTTTTAAAACTAAGTTTATTTAAAAGAGCAGTTGTTTTAATGGTTTTAATGTGTGACCGCTTAGGCTGTGTTGAGTTTTAGACCAGACTTATTTAAATAGTTTTATGCCGGCCAAAAATGTGAAATTTAAATAAAAATCTCGTAAAAATATCACATAAAATATTCGAGTGGCCGTAGGTATATATTGTATATATTAATAATATATCATGTACAAGCAGGATCTGAATATACATACGAATATATTCATGCGATTCAGCATATATATAGTATACAGTATATGTATATATGTATAGCATAAGCATATTACTTATGTAATATGTTTAATGAAGCATATATATTTGCATGTAATGTGTATGGCATGTATAAGTACCTATACATATGTTATATGTGTAGTATGTATGTATATACCTTTAAATGTAATATGTTTCGATAATTATATAACATAGAAAACATTAAACAAAACTTGTATTACTTTCATGTTTTAACAAAATGTTTAAAAAATGTGATAAATCACACATCTTTGACCATTTTAAATTTGACCTTACACATTTTTTCGTTCGTTTGTTGGTATAAAAAATAGCGAAGATGTTCGTTCGTTTGTTGGTATAAAAAATAGCGAAGATGTTCGTTCGTTTGTTGGTATAAAAAAAAGCGAAGATGTTCGTTCGTTTGTTGGTATAAAAAATAGCGAAGATGTTCGTTCGTTTGTTGGTGTAAAAAATAGTGAAGATGTTCGTTCGTTTGTTGGTATTAAAAATAGTGAAGATATATGTGGGGGCCAAACTGAGTCAGGATGACTCACACAAGGGGCATCAGTGCATCAAAATTTGGACAATATCTCATTTATCTCCCTGAGTACACACAGCAATCTGGGCCGGAATTCCTTGAATTGTACACGAGTTTATTTGTGTAACCCTAATTAATCCTGCAGTAATCCTTCGCTGATCTTCAGTAATCCCGCAGTAATCCTGCGAAAATTCTGGTTAATCCTAGAAAAATTCTGCCGGAATTCGGCGTCTTTTCGTTTTAAAACAAAGCGTTTTTATTTAAATTCTTTTAGAATTTGTTAAATGCCGTATAGAAATGGAACGGAAGTTCCGGTATAACGGAACTGGCAACGGAAGGGCTTATGTCAACAGCTGCTGTTTATTCGGACAACTACCCAGTTATTTCTCTCAGTGTANTTGCTTAGGTCTCATAGTGAGCACTTGGTATGATTGCTTAGGTCTCATAGTGAGCACTTGGTATGATTGCTTAGGTCTCACAATGAGCACTTGGTAATTTGGTATGATTGCTTAGGTCTCATAATGAGCACTTGGTATGATTGCTTAGGTCTCATAATGAGCACTTGGTATGATTGCTTAGGTCTCATAATGAGCACTTGGTATGATTGCTTAGGTCTCACAATGAGCACTTGGTATGATTGCTTAGGTCTCACAGTGAGCACTTGGTATGATTGCTTAGTCTAGCACTAAGGAGAAAGCGACTGGAGAACATGGCACTGCATACCACCCACCCTCACAGTCAGTGCGGCACTGGCTCTCCACTCCTAAGTCAAGCTGTCGAAGCCGTTATAAATTTTTTTGGTAGCATCTATCATGTGTTCGTGGTAAATTCGAGAACACAATGACAGGATTTATTCAAAATACTAAATAATTGCATCATTGAGTCGTGTTTTTTTTTTGTCTTACTTACATACTGTAATTCGTGGGTTGACCAGAATTGATTAATTTTCAGTTTCGTTAAAACAATACACGTAAAGAATCACAAAAAAATTAAATTCATGCATGGCACACATGCTGTGGCAACAAGCGGGCTCTGGCAACAGCGCTTGGATTAGAGGGTAACATTTTCTCAGAAAAAAATGTCTATGGCCGTAGGAGGCGAGAGAACTTTCGGCGACTAGCAGCAGTTGGGTCATTATTTTTTGTGGCTTTAATTTCACTAGCTTTCTGTTGTTTGTTCAGAGATTCTTGCATAAACCAGCCGATTTTAATTTTTTTATACATCTTCCTAATTAATTGAAAGTAAAATGCGTTTTTTTTTATCGGAAAATTTATATGGAACATAAATTTATCAGCAGAACTATTTTGGCAGTGAATATAAAATGCTCTAAGTAATTAGTTACAAATATATAATACATCCGTTCTAGATTACTTAACTTTAGCATAAAAAGAGAACCGTTCATTCTAAACCAACTTTGTCACCGAGACATGACATCATTTCTGCTACGCGGGAAGATCAGCAATCCGGGAAAGGTTAATGACAGCCAATCTTGATGGCAGTATTTGGCCAGAGACATCATTATGATAATGGTACATCATCTGTGTTAGGTTAAATGCAACAACTTAGCTAGCTTGGAGCACAAGTTGCCGTTGTTTCAAGTTTGGCCTCAAGCTCAAGAACTCTAGGCGACCTCCAGCTACGTTCAGTTGCCAGATACCACTTAGGTCAAACCGCCGACAAATGAACTCCACATCACATATGTTCACATATATCATGTTGTTCACTCATATTTCTACCAATTAATAATAATAAATACATGTCAATTTATATTTAATTCCATTACAAAATACTATAATCGCGTAAGAGTTTGTAGATTATAGCAGAATATACCTCAACTGGAGCGTGAACCGGCACCTGGAGGTTGGCGACATCTGGCAACTGACTTAACGGAACATAAGCTTGCTCCACCAGCCATGAGTTGCACGATCTAAGGCACACGTCTACGCCGACATACACATTCATAATTCACACATAATTCAATAATGCACAGTTGTATTTCATGAATAATAACTAATTTATCGCAACCATTATATAAATCAGCCTTAACCTTATTTATTTCCCGATATATGATACATATGCGAGAGCTTTTTTAATGGAAAACCGGTTAGGCTTTCGGTATGTGGATGTGGGTTGGGTTTTAGTCGATGCGGTTGAGGCAGACTTGCGCCACTGAGTGCCACGCTGAATGGAACAGAAAAAAAATGAAAAAAATTTACAGAAAAAAAGTCATGTGTGACTGAAAGGAACCTTCATGCCGCTGCATTTTTGCATGAGAAACCAAGCCATAGAACAAATAAACAATACTGATTTCTATAGGAAAGCATAGTATAGTTGAAGAAATGACTGGCCGCGTGAACTTGTTCGTTTCCGTTCGTGAGTGACGTGACCTGCAGAATTACTATCACATGTGCATTGAAATCACCCATCTTCACTCAGATAAATGTACGAGAATTAGTCCAAATAGCGATGCATTTTTGGCTTTTCGTGGAATGCCCTGACCTAGTTAGTTCCTTGCAAAAACCATTGTTATCTGCATAAAGTGTCACTATGTTGACAACATGACACATACAATTTTATGAGTGCTGTACGAAACGAAGCCAGGACGAACGTTTCAGAACAAAAAGGAATAAATCGTTCACATAAAGATACTGAAATGGTTTAGTTTAATTTAGAGAATGAATGAGGAGATTACTAGAATGAATTACTGCAATGGATTAGGAAAGATAGTGAAGGGAAGACTATATAAAATATCATTATTATTATTATAATTATTAATATCGTTATAATTATTATTATTATTTTATTATTATTATTCTTGTTTCCGAATATCTATGATTTTCATTGTTTTTGATGTAGGTTCACTGTACTTATTAGATCCATCATTGAACTAAAAAACAAATGTATCATGAAAAATTAGTCGCAATATTGTTTGTACTTTTACAAACTTAAACTTGCGGTCAGAGGTCATACATAAAAAAAATTATATAAAATAATTCTAGAAAAAAATCCTTATCCGATGGAAAAGTGAGAAGGTTTCAAATTATATTTAAGCTCATTCAATGGAAATGTTTTACTTATTTTTTTGGTAATTAGAGTATAATTAATTATACTAAATTCAAAGTAATTTGACTATCATTGTAACATACACTCAGAAACATAAGCGGGTCAGCTTGTCCAAATAGAGACACACTGATGCCCTCTTATACCGGGCCAAACTGTGTCAGGGTGACCCCGAACAAAGGCAAGAAAAGCATCGAAGTTCGGACAAAGCCTTGCTTATTTTTCTCAGTGCGCCAGCATTCCGCGGGTGTTCAGTGCTTAACAATAAAGCCGCTCCCACCTTCGTGGGTGACTGAACTAGAGTTGATACTGAGAGAAATAAGTGGGTCTGGTTGACCCACTTAGATGAGACAACCGCGTCCAAATAGCGATGCACTTCTTTGATTGACCATTTGTGGGTCATACTGACCTATTACTGGCCCTTTAAATTTCAGATTGTGGCATCAGAAACGATTTTATGCCACATAAAAAATTGTCTTAGTGTAGGCCTTTTTCCGGCCAACTTTTACAATTCGGGACTTTTTTGATCGAAGTTCGCCGGCGAAAATCTTTTCGCCATAAATTTATTGTTATTTTTTAATGCATATAAACCCTAAGAAATCGAACTATTAATAATATTCCATATTTTTACATCTTTTTATTTATTCTATTAATAATATAACATAATTGGCCTTTGTTATTAAAGGGTTTGGCCGTTTTCTTTAGCCACCATCTGGCAATTGGTCCCATGCACTCAAAATAATAGATGTATCATATTGTACAAATAGTTAGAGCCGGCGTAGAACTGATACTTTTTTTTCGCTGGGAAAGACTGGGTCATTATGACCCACACAAAGACAAATAAATGCATCTATTTTTGGACAAAATATCACACATATTTATATGAGTATTTCTGACCGTGCCATCGAACAGCCATCCTCAAGTCTCATGCACTGAGAGAAATTTATGGGTCTGGATGACCCACTTCGAAGAGTCAACAGCGTTCAAATATCGATACGCTTTTTTGAATCAGTTGTGTCATTTGTGAGTCAAACTGACCTACCTATTTCTTTCAGAGTATGCCCAGAAAAATAAGTGTGACATTGGCCAATAATAATGCACTTTTTACTTTGTGGTCGTAAGTGGTGCGGTGGTCGTAAGTGCAATTTTGTTAG
>NW_025938258.1:45094-92177 GCF_000764305.2 Hyalella azteca | reverse complement strand
CCGAGTCTCATCAACTATTCAACTTACGTCGCCAATGCCTTCGTCAAAAAGACCAGAACACGGCGAAGAAAATATTTTTGATCACGAATATGAAATGACGAACTGAAATTTCTTCTTCCCCGCCAGGAAAATCACAGGGTTGTTCTCAGAACCTGAGAGGTGTGGTAATGAAGTTAATTGCGAATTGTTAATTAAATTTAATGAATTATTACATTTAATTTATTTTCTTTTGAAGAATCTGATATACCAGGCCATGAAAATTAGGTAAAATATTGGTGTTCATATTTCATAAAATGCTAGCAGGGTAATTTGTCGTGGCCATAGTTTTCCTTTGAATTTTAGAAAGAATTTATAATTCTGTGATTTTAAATCCTGTAAATAATTTTCGTGAAAAAAATTATTCAAATTAGGACGCATTCAAACCCAGAATTAAGAAGGACCTGACATAAAAAGTCCAGTTTAATACTGACATAAAATTAAATTATTTTTATTTAACTGGCACTTACCGAACGACGAGTCACTATGAAGTTATTTCATAGAGATCTCCTTTTGGAGAATAATTAGGCAGAAGGCAATGAAATTGAATACCATCTGTTTGAATAAAATAATGTTAAAGTGCGAGTTACCCAAAATCACCTGATTCCAAAATCACTAAAATAAAAGTAGAAGGAATAATTTTTTTATCGATCTATGAAGGAAAATAAATAGCAACTGAATGCCGTCCCAGCAGTAATGTCTTAAGGCGTAGATATTACATCAAATCTGATATCTGCACACAGAAAAATAGGTGAGATTTTGCCCAAACAGCGAAGCACTTCTTACCCATGTATTTTTTCCCCATTCTTACAAACTTCGACCAGCAAAAGAGCGTGCATGTCAGCGCCAGCTAAGTCTGATATCTGTGCATGCATGTTGTTGGTCAGGAATTGTGCAACTATTTATATGACATCTTAATTCAAGCTGGCATGCATAACAAGAGTGGCCGTTGGACAAACTTGGCTTGAGTTCATCGCTCTATATGAACATTTTGAGTTCATGACATTTAACGCGTTCCAGACCAAGAGAACATCAATGTGTTCATTAGTTAGAGAACATTAAACACGATAACATTAATGTTCTTATTCCTGTTATTATCACTAGCCGCCGTGGCCCGATATTGATAACGTCACCTCTCCTACCGGCCGACGCGACCGCTTGTTTGTTAACATTGCAACCTAAGAGAACCTGGAGGTTGATTCAAAGCCTTTTAGTGCACTTATTTAAGGAATCATAATTGTGTTTTTTTGTAGCGTAAAAATAAAGTTGTGTAACAGTTGCGATGTAGTTCAAATGCCTGATGGTTAGCAATAATGCATAATATGCTAGATTGCTAATGAATCGGTCACATGATAAAAATGTGCTCGAAGCGGAATACTAAGAATTTAATTTTCTAGACAAATTTTTCAGTTCCTTGGAGGTGCGTGAATAGCTTCTCAATTCCCTAGGAGTTGTGTAAGGAGTTGTGTAAGGAGTTGTGTAAGGAGTTGTGTAAGGAATTGTGTAAGGAGTTGTGTAAGGAGTTGTGCAAGGAGTTGTGTTTTGTGTAAGGAGTTGTGTAAGGAGTTGTGTAAGGAGTTGTGTAAGGATTTGTGTAAGGAGTTGTGTAAGGAGTTGTGTAAGGAGTTGTGTTAGGAATTGTGCTTCGTATAAAGTTACCTCAAAAAATAAGCCCCACGTACGAGAACTAACTTACAAATTTTAAAATCTGGTTTATATCATCGCCAAAATAATAGCTGAAAAAGAGCATTACGACGGAAGTTTAGGCAATTGCTGCAGAGAACTGCGGCTGTCTATCGTATTCGATGAGCCTCGGACTCTCATTTAATGGACAAGTGCAATAAGAATCCTAAACTAGACTTCTTCGACTATCATCTTCAGAGTTCTTAGGGACAATATTCGTGGTGCGCGAAATTCATTTATTTAAAAAATGCGACGCTAAAAACTTCTTGCAGAAGATTGGCTACTTTTGTGCTATAAAGAATGCTCGGTGTGGTAAAATTTTTATTTCGATTCGAACCTGTGCTTTGGGTTTCCTACTTAAAAATATAGATATATAGATGAAATATCGATGGATAAAATATTGATAGTTAAAAATCTATTAATGAAAATAAATACCCAAATGCAGGGTATTGATGATTTTGAAAGCAGATTTGAAATGATTGACATCATCACTAAGAAATAAGACAAAATATTGAACAAAAAAGTTTCGACGAGGGAAAGAGATGCGCTAAAACAAATTTTGACCTAAAATGTATTTCGCCCAACATTATTCAATATTATACAATTTTAGAAATATAGAGTGTGGATTAAAGATTATTGGATTATGAAAGTCAATGAAAATAATTACTTACTCATGATATTTCATGAAATAATGACATTTCAATGCGTTTCCATCTCACTCCAGCTCATATTCCCTTCACGCACTCAAGTGCTATAGTTAGGTCGGAGGAATCTCTGCGTCAGATCATTTTAAATTGCTGGTTAATTTGAATAATATGAGCCTACGAACCTTTAATTTGGGCTGTTTGTGAAGTTAAATGAATACAGCCTACGAAGACAATACCATTTAACGAAACTAACGATGCAGTGTGCGGAAGCAATTCAGTTTTTTCGATAACAATACAGCCTTTTGCGAATACAATACACATACGAAAAACTAAGCAGCTTTGTGCGAATACTAGACTGTAATACTAGACTGCAATACTAGACTGCAATACTAGACTGTAATACTAGACTGTAATACTAGACTGCATTGCACGAAACCGTGAAATATGTTTGCTCACGAATGACCTACATTGAAATCATCAAAAATTCGCGATGTAAAGAGATATTAAGCGTTGTCGTATGTCTGGAAAATTAAAATGAAATTAAAGATATTTATTAGGTAATGAATTTGGAGATAAGCCTAATAAGTCTGTTAATATCAGCCTCATATCCTTGCTATACAATATCTGTATATAGAAAGGACCCATGAAACTTGCAACAACTATTCCACCTCTAGGTTAGTTGATAAAAAAACCTCGAAACTGCCATTTCGAGGTTGTGTTGATCAATGGAACTACAAAAAAATTTTGATTGATAAAAAATTGTCTCTTCACCAAGAAAAAAAAACGTGAGCGCCAAAGTGCGCTCACGAAGCATCTATTCGTTAAGACATTATGCATCTTAATCAAGATAAAACATTTTATGGACAAGACAAAACATTTCTTATTCAATCTACATGACAAAGCATGACGTCGTAGCAGCTGTCATTTTCCTTGGGTTCCGGCTAGTGAATTGTGGTATATAATTATATATATAACAGTGGTATATAGTGGTATATAGTGAATGACTACTGGTATATATCTGTAGTCATCCTCATTCAATATTTTACCGTAAGTCTATGTATAAAATTACAGCATTTGTCGTACATTTTTGGCTTTTTTTTTCATGAAGTGTCGTGTACGTGAAAATCGACGTACAGAGATGGTAGTGGTACCATTGGATAGGCCAGAAAGTCAGCTTTAAGATGAGACTAAACACGTAACTGCAGCACAACTCAAGTAGACACTGTATTTAAAGAGCTCAGCAGCTAATTAGTTCCCATCTAATTACTTAAAGAACTCCCCCACCCGCTCCCCTGTCATGAAATGTCGTGAAATCATAAATCAACGTACAGAGATGGCAGTGGTACCGTTGGATAGGGCAGAATGTCAGCTTTAAAATGAGTATAAAAAACCGAAAAAGTGAAATTTTTCAATTTTAGGCGAGACGCTCCCCTTAAACTGGACATGGATAAGTCTAAAGACACGCGCTGGTGCCCTGAAAGCGAATAAATGGCAATGGAAAAGCTTGGGCTACAATATCAAGACATTTTTTGACATATTTTTCTTTTTTCAATGAATTTTACTTTAATTGGCTTCCTTGAAAAATTTTTAAAATCCAAAAAACGCATCTTAAAAATGTAATAACTCCAACAATTTTCAAGCTACAACAATGAAAGACATACCATTCGATTCGTAATGATCATACCTAGCGACTCTAGAAGCCCTTTTTTCGAGTTCGAGCATGGTTTGGCATATATATGTGGGAGGGGTGGGGGAAGGGGGGAAAATGCGTATAAATTAAGAAAAATGCACATAAAAGAAAAACGATGAGGAAAATAAAAAATCGGGCCTCAAGAGTCGCTAGATAAGGTTGTTACAAATCGAAGGGTATGTGTCTTGACATTGCAGCTTGTGATTAGCTAAAGTTAGAAACTTTTTTAGAGTACCCCCTATTTTGACGTTTCCTAATTATTTCTCGTTTTCTTCCATTTTTTCCGAAAAATGTATACAAGCAAATTATTTTTTATTTTACAAGTTTCGTATGTGGGTGAAATTTCAGGAAGACTGATTGATAAATGTAGAAGTTTTTCCTGGACCCAGACGATCCCCAAGATAGACATTTCACGGACAAGACAAAACATTTCTTATGCAATCTACCTGACAGAGCATGACATCGTAGCAGCTGTCATTTTCCTTGAGTTCCCGCTAGTGAACTGTGGTATATAGTGATATATATAACAGTGGCATATAGTGGTATATAGTGAATGACTACTGGTATATATCTGAAGTCATCCTCATTCGCTATTTTACCGTAAGTCTATGTATAAAATTACAGCATTTGTCGTACATTTTTGGCTTTTTTTTTCGAATCGTCAGTCAATATTAATTAACGTCTTGTTTCTGTGGTTGCAGAATTTTCTCGTTGTGACGGGTAAGCTCTCGTGTGTATGAGACAGTATGTTATTGTCAATTTATCTGCCTTCGCCATTGTAATGAACATCTTAAGTATATATGATCAGCATTTTCCCGTTGCCAGATGTTTGTTCTGATGTCGGCCCAAATAATATTCGTGTTGTTATTATTATAATATTCCAGTGGTATGGTTTTACAAGATTTGGTTAATTTTCATAATTTGCGATTTTATATTGAGTTTATTCCGTTACTCCCAATAAAGTATTGGTCTTTGAGTTTCCGGTTTCTTCTACAAACGTTTACTATGCATCAACCATTTCTTCCTTCATAAAATTGTGCCCTGAGGCTTCAAATCCCAAGTTTATCTCGTCTATCAATTCAACAGCATTGATTCCTGCAACAGATAAGTCGGAACTGGGGCATATCACTGAGCTTGGAAGCTCTCCCACTGCAACATAGGCAAGACAAAGCATGTAATTTAAAGAATACATGTCTTAGTCAACACGAAGCATCTCTTGGTCAAGATAAAGAGTATTTTAGTCAAGATAAAGCATATCTTAGTCAAGATTAAGCCTACTCTAGTCAGGATAAATATAACTTAGTCAATATAGAGCTTACTTTAGTCAAGATAAAGCCTACTTTAGTCAAGATAAAGCTCACTTTAGTTAAGACAAAACATCTCTTATAGTCAATATACCGCATGCCTCATTCAAGACATAGCATGTTTTAGTTAAGACACAGCATCTCGTAGTCAAGATGAAGCATGTCTTAGGCGAGATAAGTCATGTCGTGGTCAAGATAAAACCTGTTTTAGTCAAGATAACGCATGTTTTAGTCAACATAAAGCATGTTTCAGTCACGATAGAGCATGTTTTAGTCAATATAAAGCATGTTTTAGTCAAAATAAAGCATGTTTTAGTCAAGATGAATCATATCATAGTCGAGACAAGTCATGTCGTAGACATGATAAGGCATGTGTTAGTCAAGTCGAATCATCTCTTGGTCAAGACTAAGCATCTTTTAGTCATGATAAAGCATTTTATATTCAAGACAGAGCATGTTTTAGTCAAGATGAAGCATGTTTTAGTCAAGACAAAGCATTTTTTAGTCAAGATAAAGCAGGTTTCAGTAAAGATAAAGTATGTTTTAGTCAAGATGAAGCATGTTTTAGTCAAGACAAAACATGTTTTAGTCAAGACAAAGCATTTTTTAGTCAAGATAAAGCATGTTTCAGTCAAGATAAAGTATTTTTTAGTCAATACAAAGCATGTTTTAGTCAAGACAAAGCATGTTTTAATCAAGACAAAGCATGTTTTAGTCAAGAAAAAACATCTCTTAGTCAAGACAAAGTATGTTTTAGTCAAGGTAAAGCCTGTTTTAGTCGAGATAAAGCCTGTTTTAGTCAAGAGAAGCATGTCGTAGTCAAGACAAAGCATGTTTTAGTCAAGATAAAGCCTGTTTTAGTCAAGACAAAGTATGTTTTAGTAAAGATAAAGCCAGTTTTAGTCAAGATAAAGCCTGTTTTAGTCAAGAGAAGCATGTCTTAGTCAAGACAAAGCATGTTTTAGTCAAGACAAAGCATGTTTTAGTCAAGACAAAGCATGTTTTAGTCAAAACAAAGCATGTTTTAGTCAAGACAAAGCATGTTTTAGTCAAGACAAAGCATGTCTTTGTCTCGGGTTATGGAAGCTATAGCGTGGGCAGCGCACGTAGGCTGCTCACGAGAGGTTGCCGCCCTGAAAAAATTGAGAGGTCTTTCATTCGAAGTCTTTGCCACTTAATGCTGTTTGCGTCGAGCAAATGACACGTGTCTTTGTTGGAACTAAAACCTTGTGTGTCGAAGGTCTCAGGGTCCAATGATTAATTTTGTTATTCATTCGGAATTGAGTTTCAATTTTAAATTGATATATCTTCCATTTATTATTTTTGAGTATTTGAGTTTCGAATAATACGGTTGGAAGCACCGAGCTTCCTTGCAAATACACTTGTATTGTTATAGTGAGTGCCTGGTCTTCTAAATTTAATTACACAGTCTAGCGTCGTCCATAAACATGAACTTGCTAGATAAAAAAATATTCGATTCACTGAACTTGCCGGCACAACAGAATATCACATTGAGAGCCAATATATATTTACAATTTAGAGTTACAAAAATTATGAGTTTCAGCTTACTCAGAGCTTTGATTATCTAATTTTTCACAATATTATCTGTGTGATTGTATAACTTTGATGATAAATTCTGATTGAGAACCTACAAAAACACACTTTTTATTTCTCACTGGATCCGGAGAGTGCTTGGTTAGGAATATTGTTTTTCACCTTTGTCGGCTACAACAGTGAACTTAGTCGCTCCTAATAACATTTCTAAACTAGCTTCAATATACAAACGATTCTCTTCAGTTCGCCATATAATTCTTCTTAAATTTGCGATAGATGAAGAATTTGCTCCTATTTTAATAATTACCTTGGGTAATAATTATTGAATAATAATTGAATAATAATTACTTTCGCAAAATAATCATTAACTTACAGAAATTCCAGTCAAAAACTTCCAATTGTAATGGCACCAAAGATTGTTGTTTAAGTGAAATTCTATTTCGATTAAAGAATTTTGATTACCTTTGTATGTTGAGGAATCAGATTACATCAAAATAGACTAATTTTGTGAATATTCTATGCTCGGGAATTTTCATCCCAGGCATTCGACATCGACATGATGGTTAAGTCTCACTAGTAAGCTTTGATAATAAATACTTGATGGAAACTCCGGGTTGAATACATTGAGTTGATAAAGCTTCATGCGTAAAAAGCATCATTATATTCGCGGGTCATATGCAGATGCAAATTAATGGCCAGTAATTCAACTCAACGAAAAATTTTTGCTCTAACGAAGTGACAAGTATTAACAAAATTTGAATGCCGCAATTTTAATATGTACGATCATCAAAAAATGTCAAAATATCATTGACGTTTTGATGATGACGAGGTTTTTATTTGCAGAATTGAAAAGCATTTACTCGTATGACACGTGCGAATAAATAAACAAAATGTGAGCGAAGCCAAAAAGTTTCGGAAGAGAGAAATCGTGGAATCCTAGAAGCCAGATCTCGTTAGGCTGACTGCAAGACAGGAGCTGAATTGGAGAAGGCTTAAATTTCGATATATTGCAGAGCAGAGACCGTATATTGCCGCCGCAGAGACTGTGAGGCCGTGGCAGAGACGATATAGCTGACGGTATAGCTGTGGCAGAGACTGGATAGCTGTTGCAGAGACGGTATTGGTGTGACAGAGACGGTATAGCTGTGACAGAGACGGTATTGGCGTGATAGAGACGGTATTGGCGTGATATAAACGGTATTGGTGTATTAGAGACGGTATAGCTGGGGCAGAGACGGTATTGACGTGATATAAACGGTATTGGTGTATTAGAGACGGTATAGCTGTGACAGAGACGGTATTGGCGTGATAGAGACGGTATTGGCGTGATATAAACGGTATTGGTGTATTAGAGACGGCATAGCTGTGGCAGAGACGCTATGGCCGTGGCAGAGACGGCTATGCAATGGCAATTTCGACAATATTCCAGTTGGAACTTTGTATACTTTCTACGATCATATTCCCAGCATTGAATCGTAGCTTTTGGTTGTCCAGCCCAACATTATTTTATTGAAATTATTATACATAAAGAGAGAATAATTAACCGTTGCTCTGAAATATGAATATTTGATACCAACATTCGCGATTAATTAAAAAAAACTTTAAGAGAGTAATGGTAACGGAATGCGTATATTTTTATTGATATTGCAGGAATATTTTTCACTAATTATAAGAATTATTTCTTATCATTGCGTTTGTTATCGCAGTCATACTTTAAAATTGTTACTCGGGTTAAAAAACGAATTACAAATTAAAAATTTGTAATTCGTAATTTTAATGAATAAAATTTTTATTCATTTATTATGAGAAAATTCGCTGAATTTTATCCCAAATTCGGAACCGCCTGTGTATTTTAATTATATAAAGAAATTTGAATAACTGCGTGGGTATACGGTACGAGGAAAATTTAGTATGAGGATCATATGGCATGAATTGCAAATTTACGAAGAATTTAATAGTAAATAAAATAGCAGAAAAATTCACCATTTTACGGTAAATTTTATTTAGAGTGAATCGAAATCACTATTTTTACTTAGGATTTATTTTGCCGCAACTGTCGAGCTTAGCTTGACTATCGTCTTCAGTAAATATTATTCCGAATGCAATGCGGTACTAACAAGTATTGACACCTTACAGCTCCTTACAAACATGGAATAGAAAAACCAAAGAAAACATGAAAAAATATAACTCAGTACTCACTTCAGTGAGTGACAGAGAGCGCATTTTCTCGTCGACGAAAACGTGGAGTCACAGACAGACGGACGGACAGATGGACATTGCGAGCACAATAGTGCATTTTTTCAATAAATGAGAAAATGCGCTAGAAAGAAAATATTTGTTTGAAAATTATTTAAAAACAATAACCCTTTATAATGTCCATGATTCATGAAACTTTGATGTTAAGGAAAAGTGTAGAAATCGTTACGTTGGGGTTTAAAGATTTCTGGTCGTTAGATTATGAACTGTAATTGTTCAATTGTATTTCCATGTAAAAAATACGAGCTCGAATAGACCGCAACATGCCTGGGACAATCATTTAGGATCACAATGTTAATTAATTTATGAAAATTGAGTGTACCTCATAGCCGACTGAACCTCCATGTTAGACCGTAATAGTAATTTTCCTGCGAATCAGAGATACGGAGCATATAATTAATGCCCTTACATTAAAAGTGGATTCGTAATCCTATGCAGGAAAATTCGTAAACTTTACCCAAAACGAACGCTGAACTTGGAAGTCCAGCCTTGCCTTGATTTTCATCAAACTGATTTTTTATCAGGCCTCGGCTAACGTTCAAGAAAATGGCAAGCCAGGATCTGTGCAAAAGTTGGAAGATTTGATTACGGAGACTTTGGATATAAATGTTGTTAATGACCTGACATTTCACATGGCTGATTTGATATGCTTCACATGTCACAATATCACATGGCTGATATGAGATGCTTCACATGTCATAATATCACATGGCGGATATTAGGTGCTTCTCACATCACAATATTATATGACTGACATGAGATGCCTCACATGTCACAATATCACATGGCTAATAAGAGATGCCTCACATGGCTAACATATCACATGGCGGATATTAGGTGCTTCTCACATCACAATATTATATGGCTGATATGATATGCTTCACATGTCACAATATCACATGGCGGATATTAGATGCCTCACATGTCACAATATCACATGGCGGATATTAGATGCCTCACATGTCACAATATCACATGGCTGATATGAGATGCTTCACATGTCACAATATCACATGGCTGATATGAGATGTCTCACAAGTCACAATATCACATGGCTGATATGAGATGCCTCACATGGCTAACATGTGACATGTATTATCCCCGTTCGAGCACTAACAAGTGGAAGACTTTCCTTTCAATAGCAGTTAAAAATTTTTGGAATGCTACATTTTAAAACCGATTCAATGAAACAGAAATCCCTTATTTTGTAATGTTAATCATAAATTTGAAATCATCTTGGATCCGAAACATTTTTTTCCAAAAATTATTTGACAAGTCCGAGCGACTTCGCATAATGACTTTAATGCAATCGCATATACTGGCCGAGGGTTTTTAAATAGACTTTATTGATACAGCACATGAGTGATGACGAAACACTTGTCTGCGGTCATGTTCTCCGCTGTCGTTGTAATGACTAGAAGCGAAATTTCGGTGGAAAAGAACATCGGCTGAAGACAGGACGGCGCGACAATCGATTTGTACATAATAATATTGTCATTATTATATATTACATAATATTATCATATTATATAAACATGTATAAAATATTATTATCATATTATGTTTTATAGTATTATCAATATTATATACCAGTATATACATATTATACTTGAATTATATATTTTCATTCAAATTATTTGTAATAAAAATAGTAATGAAAATTATAATGATGGCGATGATAAAAATAATATCAATAGTATTCTTTATTCTTTATTCACAGAGGAGCAGACAACAAATATACATAAGAGACCATCGAAAATTTAAAGAAAAAATACAAAATGCTTCCTTGTGAATGCCTGTATAAGTGAAAAAGCTTCCCAGGCGACATAGGCGATATTACTCGCAATAGAACAATAACATATAATGATAATGAGATAAGTCAATAGGGAACAGAAAGTGCCTAAAGTAAAAACATCCTGATAAACTAACCCTTAAAAAAACTGATATGAGAATACGCAGCTTGGCGACTAAAAATGAATGAAACAAAGGCAATAACAACCGATACCTAAAAGACAGATCCAACTATGACTAAAAGTCAAAACAATGTTGACTTACGCCATAATATTTATCAAAGATCTTATTAAGAAAGGCAATTACTCAAATCGTACATGATAGTCGAAGTCAAATTAATAATGGGTAAGAATAAGATCGCGGAATTTAGTCTTTAGAATGAGTTTAGAACAATCTACTTTAAACTCATCAGGCAATTCATTAAAATATTTTACACAATTAAAAACTGTACCGTTTCTTTCAATTTCTAACCGAACCGGGGGTAAGTTAAAACGCATGCCCCTGGTGTTATGGGAATGTTGAGGAACAAGAGAGTCGAATGCAGAATTAAAAAGACGTTCATCGTGGAAAAGTGCCCTAGTAATAATATTAATATAGATAATAATAATACAACATTATTGATAACAATCAGATCGCATCGAGTGAGCGGCTATACTATTAGTGGAATAAGCGACGTTTGCCTGACTGTCGTCCAGCGCTGAGCGACGTGACCGCTCTATTGAAATTATGAAGAAATAGACAAATTTTTGTTTGAATTTGCAGTGAATGAGGCAATTGTTTTGATTAAATTTAGATGTGTGTAGATGTTGGAGACGATTCAAAATATTCCTGTGTGACAAATATGAGTAGTCTTTATTTGATACAATGAATATTTTAGGATATATTGCAGTCTTTTTAACGCATTTTCTCTTTTATGGAAAAAATGCCAAATTGTGCTCGTCAGGTCCGTCTGTCCGTCCGTGACTTCACATTTTCGCCGACGAGAAAATGCGCTCTCTGTCACTCACTGCAGTGAGTACCGAGTTATATACTTTCAGCTATGACAGATTCTCTTCAAAATGAAGATGTAATGGAAAATTATTTTCATAGTTTATTATTCTAGTGCCCTAAAAGCGATTCATTTTATTATCTCAGCTGAAAATTCACGGATCTGAAAATTCACCATTAAGACCCATGTATAAATTTAGAATTTGATTTTGCAAGAATTTCGAGGAAGTGATGTTCTATGATGAACTAGATGTATAATCACATTCACTCAGGCGCTTCCCTCTCTATAATACTTCGACAGAACTTTTAGTCACATTATCACATCAGTTATCGTGTTAGTTTAGTTCTTACATTAAATTCATTAAAACCATTTCGAACATATTCTTTGTTTATGCCTTGCAGCCCATTCGCATCTTTATTATAGGAAATAATTCAAATTTGAATTACTTGCTCCCTTTGACTCAACTTTAATTTTTTCAAAATTTGAATTTTCACTCATTAGATATGTTCATTTTTTTAGTTGTCTCATGTTTTAAATAGTGTAATGTTGCTGTACCTTTTTGAAGTTTATTTTTAGTGACCTGTTGCCAAAATTTTCATGGGTAGCTAGTAAAACTGTATGTGTTTGGTAACATTACCTTTTTTCTCGTAATTACCCAATTATCATTTAATAAAGTCGTGCACCGTCTTCTTTCTCGCCTTTAGCTTGTACTAATATTCACTTGAAAGTTTTTTTTTCGTAATTTTTCTAATCATGTTGTTAATTTGTTACGTATTGGGTACTCGAATAACTTGTCAGTCCAACGATTTGAGCCTGTTCCGAAATGTTAAAAAATTACTAAAATAATAGCATATTACATTATAAATCGAATTCAAACTAAAATAATAATAACGAATTCATTGTAAAAAATTTTACTTTCGTGTCCTGAATAATAATTTTCAATTTTTTAAAGCATTGCCAGAAAGAATCCTGAGTTTGTAGTGATGAGTCACACTCAGACATACGTTTAAAAAAATGTTTAGAAGTGACTATGGTGTGGACCAAGATTTATTGACGATCGTTTCAATGGATCGAAGTTGAAAGTCTTTAATGAAAAAAAAATAAAGTCCACCGTGCATATGCGACCGAACACCTGTTAGCCCCAATCTTCGATCGAACACATCTGTTTTGGGTTCGTCGTTTCGTTGGCTTGTAACGAAAAATCGATTGCAAATAACAGACACCTGCTCGCTATTTTGTTTGCATTCACGCAACGTATCGCGTCGAGTGAGCTGTATAATAATGGTGGATCGCGCGATGTTTTCGAGCCTGTGTCGTGTAGAGCTAAGAAAAATGATGGCCGCTGTACTGACATTAGGATTACACCAACTTATTCTACTCGTCTATTGTTTGAATCAGGTGTGTGTTTTGATTCTACTTTAATTATTAAAATCGGGTGCAATAAATATCATGATTGAGTATTTGATGAAGTGTATTCAGTTTCGTTACGTTAATAGTGTAAGACATATCAGGTTGTGTTTCATTTGATAATATTTGTCGGTAGTATCTAGGTTACTTTAAAACGGATGTTTCAGCCTCTCGTTCTAGAGAGACTACAAACATAGTCAACTATTTTATATTGCAATGTTAGATTCAATAAATTTGGGGTACACTCTTCATTAATATTAATTCATTCATGAAAACAGTCTAATACTCATATAAATCTAAAAATGATAAATTTGAAATTATTTGGAAACATCTGTGCTGATTTGAACGATAAATTTCCACTACAAATTGAAACTTTAAAAATTTTCTAGAAATTTAGACTTGGCTCTCGTTGTGCAACCTGACAGAGCACTTATATTATAATATGAAGGTCAAAATTTCATTATTTCAAACCTGACAAGTGAGTGACAGCATGAGAAACTTTTTGCCTATAAGCTCAGAAATCTCAAGATTCTGTGATCAGTTCAAATATGAAATGGTAAAGCATTGGAACAATAGTAAATCCTATAAGGACAAGAATGGTATTGTATCCCCATTACGGTATTAACAGATGCTTATGGAAAACTGAATTAAAAGATGTCAGCGGAATAAGAAAGAATTAACAGGTGCCTACAGTTAACTGTGTTTCACGACTGTTTCACGATGTTTAATATTTGCTGCATTTCTTATTTTGTGAAATAGACAAAAACAAACAAATGAAATAACAGTTGGAACATAAAGATTCTTTTTTTACCTGCCACGAGCAAATTTTGAATTTAATTTTAACTCATAAATTTTGACGCTATAGCACAATCAACTATATATCCGCCTTTCCAAAAAGAAATTTACATGAAGATGAATCAATGTTGAATTGAACGTTGTTTCGCTGAACCGACGTTGAATTTAACGTTGTTGCGTTGAATCAACGTTGAATTTAACGTTGTTGCGTTGAACCCACATTGAATTCAACGTTGTTTCGCTGAATCAACGTTGAATTTAACGTTGTTGCGCTGAACCGTCTTTGAATTTAACGTTGCTTCGTTGAATCAACGTTGAATTTAACGTTGCTTCGTTGAGTCAACGTTAGTTAAACGTTTCAACGTCAATTGCCAGGTAGGCACAAAGTGTCCGTTAACGCGACCGTCCCGTGTTTGGCAAGCAAAGAATCACGCACTGAATTACAGGGTAAATTTGAATGACAATGACCGAAAGTTTGTTAGGAATCCGTGACAGGTCAAGCAGTCTGAATGTCACAGATTATTATTTTGTACCGAGTTAAATTAACATGATACATATTTTTCAATTCTTTTCCTTCCACAATACTAACTAATTAGATGTCATGGAGTCTCTTACTCCATAAGTTGAAATCGAAATCCGATTCATACATTAGTATTAGTTATTCGGTGTATTTATTTCTGTAATTAATCGTTTAAAATTAGAGATAATTTGGATGGATTTAACTTTTTATGATATGTTTATCTATTGTAAACATGTTTAGAAAGGCGTTTTCCTCAGAATAGTAATTCAAAACTATATAAAACTACTGCGTTCCGTTGTACTTTGATCAATAGAACGTCGTATTCCCTTAAAGCGTTACATCAAGCCTTACTAGCATGTAAGGTTATTAATATTCTAAGACCAGGCACTTAGATATTCAGGTAGATATTCAAAAGCTTGTACAAAACCAATTAGCGCCGAGATTTTCGTCCCGCACTTTATCTCCGAATGCATGCCAACGATTGCAACTACACATTCAAACTGGCACCTATAGGCACCTATAATAAAATTCAAACTGGCACCTATAGGCACCTATAATAAAATTCAAACTGGCACCTATAGGCACCTTTATTAAAATTCAAACTGGCACCTATAATAAAATGGTTAATATTCACCCAAGTGTACTAAGAAGGCCAGAATTTGCCTATTTCTCATCAGCAAATTTGCTGATTTCTCATCAGAATTACTTCTCTTCAAATCTCAACTCAATTTAGCCTGCTGGTATAACCAGACTTGACGTAGGGGTACGAATGCATCTTTGTTTCCCAACTTATTAGCAATTTTTCTTCCCAAACTAAGTAATAGTGTCATCTGTCCACAAGTAAACCCTGGTCCGATTTTTATTCATAGAATTAACTATGCACAATTTAAATAAATAAATAGTGCTCAAATATGGATCATCATTGTTGAAGCCTTGCAGCTAAGCTATAATTTTCAAAGGCTCAAATTGCTATAATGTGTGACAGTTGCTGCGGACATGCATGGCAATTTATTGCCTTGGGCCTCCCTTATGCGACCGTTGGCCATGCAATTTCTCCCTCGGCTAGCTCTCCAACTGCGGAGCTTTATGACTTGGCTCCTCTTACCCCTAGCAGCCTTAGCTTTCTGAAGCTAGCAGCCCTAGCTTTCTTCATGGCCAATTTGATCATAAGCATTCTCAAAATCCAGGTATACCACATCTACACCAGCTCCGTGGTCCAGTAGAACCGAAAGATGGTGGTGGTGCTTAATATATAACTGTCACATCTAGGAGCGATTATGCTGAAAACCATAGTGTCCACTATTATACAGTTCAGCCTCTTCCATATACTGGACAAGGCTCATTGACACTACTTTCTCAAACACCTTGATCACCTGTAAGGTCAAGAACAACCACAGGTCTGTAAGTTTGCTGTCAGTCTCTCGGTCTTCCTTTGTGAATTGGAGTTATTAGTCCCATTTTGAGGTTATCAAAAACGATTCCCTCCATGAACGAGGCTTTTCAGAGCATTGTGAGTGGTGCTTTCAGTGCTCCGGCACACTTCTTCAGCAGCACTGCCGGAACTCAATCGGGTTCTGGTGCTAAAACGTCGCCACTTCTTTGATGTTTCCATCCATAGCTTCCGGACCGAACACACTGATCTCCAGTCCCTTTTCCCTTGAAACTCCTGGAGGGCTTCGATTTAGTTCTCCTGTCTTAAATAAACGGGGAGTTTCTGAACGTTGCTTCAAACTGCGCTGCAAGTAACTCACACATGCCCTGGTCATCTCCTATAAGAACATCGTTATCCTATAGCGAGCCCAAATGAAGGTTTAATTTAGCCTTGGACAGGGCGTATCTGAAGAAATACTTGGGGTTCTCTCTGATAACTTCAACATCTCGTTTCTCGGCAGCTAGTTGTTCCGTCTTGTGCGAGCGTCGCGACCTGCGTTCAGTTTACTTGTGGTGTTCTTCCTTCTATAATTTAAATTTTAATGTATATAAAAAAATTTCAAAAGCATTTCTCTCTTGAAACTCTGATTTCGAAATTAATTGAGGAGAAGATGTTCTGAAGTCATTAACTTTATTTACAAACTCACATCACTAATAAACGTGTAATTTTTTATAATATACTAGATTATAATTATAATTTCATCAAATCATAAACAATTGTAATTCTGACTGACCTCAATTTCATTAGTGTTTTTTAAACTTTGCCTACTTGGTCGAGAATCTCAAAATTTTAGAACTTAAATTGCGATTTTCCTTTAAAAGTTGTTGTTGGGAGAGCAAATTGATAACTGCTGGCTCTTGGTAAATTATTCATTTTAAAAACCCAATTCTTGTAAAAGAGGAATTCATGTACGAAAAGCCATTCTTGTAAGAAAATTCTTTTGTGCAAGATATGCAATTCTTGTAAGAAAAGTCAAAGACTCGATCATTTATTCGTCATTTTAAGGATTTTAATGAGTTTTCATGGGAACGATGGCTCTCAGATGACGGTAGATTTTACGGTCGGTCGTTACAAATATTAATGGCAATAAAAATTGGAAGCGCTGTTGCGAGTAGCAAATCTAATTAAAAACTCAGTGAGTTATTCATGTAGCAATTGCCAAGCCAGTGCAGGGAAACCCCATATCCAGCATCGGGGCTTATAATTAATTGGAAGGTGTCTGATATATATGGATTAGATAATTTTAACACAAAGGTTAATTAACTTAATTTTTTGGTTGCTTAACACAACTTTTTTGTTGACTGAAAAAATTTGGTTGCCTTATTATCACATATAAATATTTGCTAATTTTTCACGTTTCTGAAAATTATTGATTACCAACACCAAGATAAAATCGACATTTTAAACGATTGAAAACTGCAATAAAACATACCTACATCTATATAATCTTACTCCTCCGATTATTTAACCCCTTATTAGCACCCAATTCACAGGCCAGATCGCATTTAACCCCAAATTCACAGATATGAACGCTGCACCGCTCCACTTCCACAATTACCCCATTCGCGTCGACTTGCTGAGCATGCAGAACGACAGAAACCTAACCTGAAATCGTAATCTTAATTATTTAAATTATTGATTACAACATTCATTTCTTACGCGCAAAAATTTTTGATGTTCGACGACGCGTTCAGTCAAGCGACCGCAAGAGGCTCCCATTTTTTTGAGTAACTTTTGTTAAAAAAATTCTGGGTGAAAAATGGCGGAGGAAATTGCCACGTCTCGGAGAATTCCTGAGGGCCAAAGAAACAATTTTACGCGCCCACTGAGAAAGTGACTTTGATCTTCTGTATCTTTGACGTTAACGCGTGTGGCAGTGATAGTAAATTGTAGGAAACCTAGTGTCTGCAACAGCAGTGTTCAGATTATTAGATTATTTATTGTGGGGAGTATTGTCCTGTGAAGTGGACATGGGGCTACATACTTCTTTCATCCGTTCTTAGAAATTTTAATAATTGCTACTAAATTTGTCTTTGCATTTAATTTCGTGCTTGTAATTGTAACTTGCAATTAATAAATTTTGTTAAAAATGCCTCAATAACGAAGAATGCGCTTCTCAAATAGTTAAGCAAACCTCGCGTCGGAATTTTTTCTGTATAATGAAAAACGAACCGGACACAAACGAGTAGAAAATTTTTCTCTGTTAATAACGTACTCGAATCGATCGAGAGTCTTCGGAACGCAAGACCATTGCTAACATTTTGCAATTTCCTTCCAGAATAAATTTTGAAATAATGTAATTCAGTTTCCTTATTTGCTGAAGTAACAGCTCTAATTTTATCAATAAAATAAAAGTTATGCACCAATCCCTAAATTTACAACTACTTTGCATGGATTACAACACAGAGAAACTGTGAAATTTGTAATGTAAATCCCTAATCCAATCAGGGGTTTTTACCTCCCCCAAAAATGGAGCTCATAGGTTGTTTCGACAATCGTGATTTATTCTAAAGCGGATTTAGTTCACCTTAGAATGTAAAAATATGCCTTCTAAGTAGAGCCGAAGAATAACACGCACTTTTAGGGGCATTTCAGAATAACAGTTCATTTATGGTGAACATGTGTACAGCTTCTGAAATTAAAATAAGTGTTAAACTCTTTTGAAAAATATTCTGAAATACCAGTATTCTTCTTCTCGTCAATTTTCAGGTAATAGCGAACAATAAAAAAATCGTGTTTGCTGTAGGATTTAATAATCTTCAGTGCACCGCATGAGCAGCTGACGAAGTTTTTTTAACGTGTCTGAAGTGGAAGTATATCTATATAAATTAATTTATGCTTGAACATTTAGAAGACTGCGTCCGTTAAAAACTGAAATACAACATCGTGAGTGATAGCAATTCTGCCTGAGGTATGGACTATGCAATGACATCGAGTACGAACTAAAATAAAGCTTCGTGTACGAACTAAAATACGAGTTCGTGTATACGGACTAAAATACGGTTTCATAAACGAACTAAAATACTGCCTCGTGTACGAAGTAAAATACGGCCTCGTGTACCAACTAAAATACAGCTTCGTGTACCAACTAAAATACAGCTTCATGGACGAAATAAAATACTGCCTCGTGTACGAGCTAAAATACGATCTTGTCGATGTAATTATAACTTTTTGCTCTAATTACTTTTTCCTCTCCAAATTACCTAATGCTGACGCTCAAGTTGTTTTTATAATTTGTGAGAATTAAATCCAAAGTCGAACATGCCTTGATAAATAGTTTAATTTCTGGACAATGTATTCTGCCAGGCCGATCAAAAGTGAGTCATAATTCCCTTCATTTAGATTTTGAAGTTCGTTGCAAACCTAATATTTAATCAAATTCATATTTTCTGTACTCATGGCTTTTATGACAGTTGCCCTCATGGCTTCCAGGTTTCTGCATTTTTTTGCATGCAGTCCATTGAACATCTTTCCTTTCTCTCTTTTTTTTTGAGCCGGTGTAATAGGCGTGAATAAGATAAATACAAATAATGATGCCTACTAACAGATAACATAAGCCGTAATAAAAAGAACTGTCTTTGTGGCACAAAATTGAACGCGCCTACTTTGAAACTAGAACTAAAATGGATGAAGTTCGGAAAATGAGGTTCCGTTCAGTGCACGCCTACGTGTTCAGTCTTATTATCAGTCGCATCATGCGAACAGATTAATGCTGCTGTCATTCGTGATGAGAGTCGTTCAGATTTTCACCTATAATTCGAATAGAACATTTTCATTGTAAAAGCGAAATTTGCGTATTCATTTGCAAAGATGCCATGTAATCTTATTCATTCAGGTAATTTTTTCACGATAAAAGTTTGACAGAGTTTTTAGCCATGTTCTCTGATCGCAAAGAATATCATCATAGTATAGGTTTTCATATAATTGATTTCACCTACTTAGACTAGATACGCATTCATGCTTTGCAATTCATTCGCTTCTGTGGTATGGAAAATAATTCAAATGTTGAATACATGTTTTCTCTGGTTTGGCTTAAATATCAATTCTAACTTTCGAATTTTCTCGCATTGAATATTATCCTAAAATAAATAGTCCCGTATTAAGTTTGACTTCCACTGGCATGAGTCTGTCTAGAATGAATGTAAAATTAGTAATATAATAATATATTTCATCATTATACGAATTTACAGAAATATAATGACGAATTCGGCATGCGTATATAAGCAATATAATGTGAGTAAAGAGTGTTCGGCATGAGTATTTACAGCAATATAATGTGAGTATTGAGTATTCGTCATGAGTATTTACAGCAATATAATGCGAGTATTGAGTATTCGTCATGAGTATTTACAGCAAAATAATGACCAGAACGAATTTATGAGTCTGGCTATATGAGTCTCATAAGTAACGCGTGGTCTATGCTAGCTTTACTCAAACATGCAGCGATGAATATAAAACTTTCTTTTAGAAAGCTCTTCAGATGTTACAAAAGATTCGACCCAAATTTATTGACGATCGAGTCAATGGATAAAAGTTGAAAGTCTTTTCTCTATTTAAAATATCAGAATATACATTGAGCGTATGCGACATAACATCTGTTAGCCGCAATGACTTTTATTTTTAAAACTTTTGAATCTTTGCAACGTTCAATACACGAAATATCATTGCATATGAATGTTCTAAATTTCTAAAAAAAACTTCATCGATCCAGCACATGTGCGCTATTGAAACACTTGTTCATTGCCCTCTTTTCTGCTGTCGTCGTTTTAACTTATAACGAAAAAATATCTTGAAAAATATAAACAGAAGCCGATGCCTGGTCGCTATTTCGTGTGCATTTCTCCATGAGATCGCGTCGAGTGAGCGGCTATAGTATAGAGCATTCGTCATGAGTATTTACAGCAATATAATGTGAGTATTGAGTATTCGTCATGAGTATTTACAGCAATATAATGTGAGTATAGAGTATTCGTCATGAGTATTTACAGCAATATAATGACCAGTACGAATTCATGAGTTTGGCTATATGAGTCACATAAGTGACGAGTGGACTATACTAGCTTTACTCAAACATGCAGCGATGAATATAAAACTTTCTTTTAGAAAGCTCTTCAGATTTCGAAAGCTGTTTAGATTTCAAAGGATTCGACCCAAATCTATTGACGATCGATTCAATGGATAAAAGTTGAAAGTCTTTTCTCTAGTTAAAAATAAACATTGAGCGTATGCGACATAACATCTGTTAGCCGCAATGACTTTTATTTTGAAAACTTTCAAATCCTTGCAACGATCAATACACGAAATATCATTGCATATGAATGTTCTAAATTTCTAAAAAGACTTCATCGATCCAGCACATGTGCGCTATTGAAACACTTGTTCATTGCACTCTTTTCTACTTTCGTCGTATTTAACGAAAAAATATCTTGAAAATAAAAACAGAAGCCGATGCCTGGTCGCTATTTCGTATGCATTTCTCCATGAGATCGCGTCGAGTGAGCGGCTATAACATTGGTGGCTTGAGTGACGTTTGCGTGATACTTTCGTCCAAAACACACGACACAATGGTTGCTGTAGTGACATTAGCCTTGCATAAACTAATTTTAATCTTAGTTGTTGTGAATCAGGTAAGTCTCATACCAATTATTAAGAAACCTTAATTGGTATGATCTCTGTGCAATAAAATAATACAATCTAGTTTGAGATGTATTCAGATTAGGTTTATAAGTAATACGAAGCATGTTAGGCTGTGTTTTGATTGTTGATATGCAAGATGTATGTAGGTTGCGTTGATATAGATATTTTAGCCTCTCATTCTAGTATCAGAGCCAATTGTTTTGGGTTGCAATGTAAGATAAATTTGTCTGAAATAAATTGTTCATGATAATTTTTTAAATTATGATTTTAGTTAACTTGATCGTTGAAATTTTCGAATAATGGTAATGAGCATGATGCGAACATGGATTCATTTATATTCGGTTATATTATAAAAAGAATCGAATATAGGTTTTATAAAAAAACGTGCTAAGTGGCGAATAAGAAAGTAACTGCGAAAATGTATACTACCGTACTTTGAATAGTATATTTTTACCGTACATTTAAACTTACGAAAATAGTCATTAAATATAGACTACGCACTCATTGTGCAGCTTGACACAACACGTACATTGTAATATGAAATCAATAATTCCATTATTTCAATCTTGACACGAGAGTGACAATAGATGAAGCTTTTAACTTATAATTCTGAGAAGTCACGATTTAGATAGAAATAGCCAAACAAGGAAACAATGTTAAATCAGAGTTCATCGTTTCCTGTATTAACGGTATTAGCACATGCATGTGGTATGCTGAATTAATAGATGTCAGCGGGAACAGAATAATTAATTTTCGGGTGAATTGCATTTTGTGACTGCTTGACGAATTTTTTATCGCATGTTCCATTGTGTGAAATCAACAGAAAAAACTTTGTTTTTTTCTGTTTCTGGGAATGGGAACAATGTAAAAACAATATAGTTTCTGGGAACAACAATTCGACAATGGGAACAAATTCTGTTGAAACGAAAATACGCATTGTCTGTTTTCCTGAGCAATTATTTAATTTTGTATTAACTAATAAATTTCGACGATGCAGCACACCCACCTATTTGACTTTCCAAAAAGACATCTGACATTGAATCAACGTTGAAAAAAACGTTGTTTTGTTTAATCGACGTTGAATTTATCGTTGTTTCGTTGAATCGACGTTGAATTAAAAATTTGCGGTGCATTGACCAAAAATTTGTTAGGAATCCCTGACAGGTCAAGCCTTTTGAATATCATAAACTTTTATTTTAAATATGTATTCACTGTTCACATAACTTTATGCGTCTGCATTTAATTCATTTCATCCCATAAGATTTTCAACTCGAATGTTGTGGGGTCTCTTACGTTATGTGTTGAAATCCTTCTCGTCCTTAAAGAGATAATAAGTTCCATTAATTAGTAATAATTGCGTAATTAGTACTAATCTATAAATTATAAGATCTTAATATTATTAATTTAATTATATTTTTAATCGTCCGACATTGAAAATAATAGGGACTAATTTAGTTTTGACATTATATAACATGGCCACCTATTGTAATAACACGTTAAGAACGGCGTATTAACGCGTTCAACAGGCGCAATCTCAAACTATATATTTCAATGTTCCTCCAATATTGCTACTTACTTTAGACTGGTAATTTTATTAACTTTTTATTATTAATTTTCTTAATATAGTAGTTTGAAAATATTGTACTACTGATAATTCGACTACGAAGATTAAGCGTGACCAGCGCTGACGCCAATGTTAAATTTTTGGCAACCGTCAGTTAATTGCTGGTCTCGACCGACGTACTGGTTGCTATCTCATAGACTTTAAGGCTGGTATGCTGTACATATTATCGATTTAATTTTTATTTATTGGGGAATGCTGTAAAGTTAGTGAACATATAAATTGGCCGTGATGTGTTGGAATTTATTCATTGTTTTCTATTTTTAGGATCACACGGTTTATCCTAAGAACTCCTAGCTCCAGCTCACTCCTTACGCGTTCGATGTGTTGGTAGCTTTCTTGTCCTGTCTGTATTGCAAATATTTGTTTCAGAGGATCGCATTAGTTGATTTTTAGTTCTCTATTTCACATCCGTTTTGGAAAGACAACCTATTCTGATTTTTTACTTCCATAGTTTACCGTTTATTCAACTATATTGAATTAATGTGTTGTGACTTGTGATAGCGTTTCAACTCCCGTGCTGCCTAAAGCTTAGCGTGATAGCCACTTGCAAATGTCTTATAGTTTCCCGTTATTGTCGTATTGTCAGATTTTGTGGCGTCATCGAACCGCAAGATTTATTGAATGTCGAACAGATCAAACTAGTATTCCGCTTCATTTCTGAATTTTTATTCCTTGTTTCCTACAGGTCTCCTGCGACACCTTCAGCTCTCCTAACCCCCGAGCTGGTGATGTCATCGACAAGGTAATGATTTCGCTTTGATTACGTTTTTATTTGAGCACATACTTCTTATGCATGGAAATTGAATATATAATGGATTTATTCCAATAATGTTCTATTTAGTGTTATATAAGGGCTTGATAAGGAATAACGGTTATTCGTGTTCATGAACCTGAACCTGACCTGGAGCCTTAGGCCACGACATCGGCAATTCAAGGGAGATGAGTTCGAGAAAAAGGCACGAGTGTACGTCGGCAAAATGTCTAGTTCAGAATGCGTGCCTATGCACTTGGAAAAAATAGAACGTCATATCGCGTAAAGCGTTATTTCTGTCCTTACTGATATTAAATAGCAGCGTTACTCTACTATTTCTGGCGTTACTGATATTAAACAGTGATGGACATTGCAAGACCGGTCCGGGAGTCACAAAATATGACTAAACCATAAAATGCGGATATTTTCGTCTAGCACCGAATGTACGCACTTAAAAAAGACAAAAGCAAGGATATAGATTATGCACCGAAAAAAATCTTAACACCGAATGTATGCAAAAGATTGCACGCACAAACTCAACATGGTACCCGAGATATCAATAGGGGTAACAAACAGCCAAGTGTACCGAGAATACCCATTAATCACTGGTACATAAATAGCCACTGGTACATAAATAATCACTGGTACACTGGTACCTTTTATCACTGGTACCCATAAGTGGCCTGTACATATATACCCATAAATCGCTGGTCCTTGAATACCCATAAATAGCTTCTCACCGCATGCTGCAAGAAAATTATTAGAAGTTTTTGCGGAACATAAAATCATTGAATTACGGATTTTTATTCAAATTCCAAACACGATTTAAGCGAGACAATCATATTGTTCATGTCATTACTTTTTTCTTTGTTCTAATCAAGATCTCATCGTGAAATAGTCCATTTATTTCCTGATCACATGGGTTAGAATATTAACGATTCAGGTTAACGCGGAACAACTTAAAATATTATTGGAGTCAAGTGAATAGGCGGAATTGTTATATGTACTTCAGTGGCAGGCAATTTCTCAATGATTGCCAATGATTTATATGTTTGTAAATGGTCGCTAGGCAGGCCCGATGATAGTCAAGCATATATTATTTCTTGTGATTACAAAGTTTATGATCTGTCATATATTAATAACAAAGCCATATTATTTCATTATTAATTGAATTATTAATTATTTAATACAAACTTCATCTGGTACTGATCCAGCACTTCATTTATTTTGATCATTTGAAATATATATTAACTCTATACATACGATTTTCATAGTTGATTATAAAAGTCTGCAGTGACACCACACATTTCCAACAGTTCGAGCTGGACATGGGCTCTAGTGGACCGAAGTCCAGCTTGTTCTCCGAGTGCCAAGCTCTAGCCAACACCATCGAGGGAAGTCTGTACTCTGTTCCCATCTCGGAAAATATTGAATACCTTCGCTTCTCCCCTCTCCAAAGTCGTGCGATGGAATGGACAGAATCAACAACTGATGGTGACACAGGAGTCCTAGCGTGCATCCTGAAGGCGGCCGAGCTTTGTGAGTCTGGTATTAGTGACTCTTATCATAATATAGCGGTTTCAGCGTTTATTAGGCCGAAGGTCTGTCGCCGTTTCTTAAAATCGCAGAATATCCACAGCATGTTGCGGACTCGAACTCGCAACTCACTGCTCCAATTCTGCTGTGCTTAACCGCCCGGCCTCCTTGCCGATTCTGGCCAGAAACTGACGCACAGAGCTGGGATCGAACCCGCACCTCTCTGCGCCAATCTTGGTACTCTGAACTTTAACCAATTATGCAAATTCCAGAACTCAGTGAATGACCTGCATGGTCTCATTTTCCTCGCTTCAATATTCCACTCATTATAATTTTGCAATACTACTACTTGCCAATACTGTTCTACATAGACTTTAATGTAATGCTCAAAAAATTAGTTGTTCTGGACTGTATATATGAAACCAATATATGAAGACATGAACAAGGCGTGTCTTATTGCAGTTGTCTGGAGGATCGTATTATTGATCACTGGATCATATGATTTTCAACAGCTGTATCTTGGCCCAGTCATGAGTACTCTAGTCTCTACACAATCAGTTGTTGTAGTTGGCAGCATGTATGTTATAATATAGATAACCGAAATAATATTTATAATAGAACTAATAAAAATCACGTTTGCTTGACAGTGGCCTGGATGGTCAAGTACGAAGGCAAATGTCTTGCCACATTCAGCGACGTCTACAACTCCACTGAAGAACAGAGCTGCGACGACCCCCAAGAGGTCGTTTACGTCATCACAGGTAACACCTGGGTCTTCAATTAGAATAGAATAAATAGAAGTATCGGCGTTGAAGAAATAGGCCCATGGCCTATTGCCGATTCTTGAATTTTTCGTGACTTGATTCACAAGGGATCCGGCCTTTGGAACCCGATCTTTCTATAGCTGACGATTGATTGAGATAGCTGCTGGACTTGTTGCCTTATATATATTAGTATAATATTTCGTTTATTTTTATTATTATATTTATATTTCGTATATTTCGTTTGTGATTTGATGACGGAGTTGTAAACTCGCAAATATTTCTGATAGTAAAGTACTCTGAACGATGGTCCCATTTTGCAGGCTTCAACATGTTCCTCAACGCCCGCGTGCCGTTCTTTGAGTCCAACGAATGCTACAAGAGCTTGCCGACCGGCATTGTTCTTTCCGGTGAGCCTCATGCAATGAACTTAGTAAATTTGTTTTTTTTTTTTTGCAATCGTTCATTGCTTCTATCGATAATCAATCCAAAAGGAGTTTAGTTGGGGATATGGGCTGATATTTGAAAAAATTTCGTTCAAATGTTTGAAACATTTTATCCCTAAATATTACTGTATTATCTCGTGCATAATCCCGGCTAAACTCTTGAGTTTCAGCCAACTCTCAATATAAAGATGTTTATTGGAGATTTCTTACTCATTAGCGTCAATTTCTGTACATTGTAGAGACGCTTTCAGAAATCTCCTCGCATATTCAACAATTCTAAGGATTTTAAAATTTTCCTTAAGTAATAATCCTGAGTTCGATACATTAATCTAGGTACGTAAATCTCTCACGTGACTATAAAAGATTATCACAAATGTTGATAAATTTAAATTCCATGCAGACTAACTTTTAAGAAATTCGCCTCCCATGCTTTTCAGACTCGCTTTCTATGCCGCCTATAAGAAACTGCTGCGCCGTCCTCGACGATTACAAGAACTGCTACGATTTTCCAACCAACATTTCTTCGTTCTTACAAGCAAAATTGGATTGTCAGGGACTGGGTCTGACGCTCGCAAATTATGAATTATATGTGGATGTCGAAGGGGATGGTCATATTTATGACGCTTTACCAGCAAATGGTAAGCATCAATCGATAGCATCAATTGCAAATCAATAATAGCAAATAGTAAGTTGCCACCATAAGGAATTAAGTAAAGTTGCTCACATTAAATACGTATGAATACAAACAATTTGTATTGTAAACCAAACACCACTTGTTAACATGTGAAAACTCTGTTTTTTTTCGTCGTAGATGTCGCCATCGACTACAGCCGCGGAAAGGACGGCGTGTGGCGTTGGCCCGGCGGTGAGGAAAAGTCGTTTCCATGGATGGAACAACCAGAAGACTATCACGATTGCGCCATCGGTATTTTCGGTGAAGGTGTATATTTAGTTCCGGTCCGTTGCAGCGACCGCATCAGACAAGCACTTTGTATGGAAACTCAAAGTGCTAAGCAGAAATGTCCCACTGACTAGCTGATGATCGAACACGACTTCTCTTAGGTGGGCTATTGGCTCTTCATCTTTAAAAGTTCATTTAAAATTGTTGCTCTGTAATCAACTCTTAAGGCTTGTAGTCAAAATGCAGCGAAGTCTGAGAGGGAGGTTTTCGCGACCATCGTGTAAAATCCTTGATCTGCCCAAAGCTCGGCCAGTCGCTATCCTCGAGCTTGTACTCTTTGTAATATGATATTCTAGCCAGACCCTTCTTCGTGGCAACTGGTCGCTTTCAGGTGGCCGAGGAATGGCCAACGGTCGGCTATAACTAAGTGGATAGGCCGACCACTGGCCAAGTATTATTCTTCGCCCCTCATTGACTTCGCCTTTACCATGCCACCCGTTGTGAACTGACAGTTGAGTAATTTACGACGTCTCTTTCCCCTCAAACATTGCACAACGTCTCCATTTGAGCAGCTAGTATGCGGGATTTTCCCTCCGCGTATCAGCAGACTCGATCATAAATATTGTTTGGTAGAAAATATCTATAACAAGGAAGCTGATCAAGGAATGCCGAATAAACCATTCAATTGACAATAAAAATTACAACCCGTTTATATCTCGAAAAAAGTGTAAAAGTCGCAGACATGATGAACAATAATATTCAAAGTTTCTTGAAATTTCCTCTCATTAAAACTCTTTTAATACAAAGTTTACATATTTTTTATTACTGGTCGACTCTTATAAATAAATAGCTGGGTAAGTATGGAAAAATCCATGTCGCCATCTCATTTGCGAGTGGAGTAAAGTCTATCCTAATTAGTGAAGAAACGCATAGATAAGAGCCGAGCCTGTTCGAAGCCTCTCGGTTTTCAATCAGGGCCTTAAGAACATCAATATTCTATTTCATTCAGACATTTTGTTATTCAGCCATATGAGAACTTCATCATTCGCTTCAGGGAACAACTGATGCTCTATTTCATTGCATTTAACTGAAGTTTGCCACTCCAATCGCAAGAGCAATTCATATGCATACATATTTTACGATCTAAATTGTAATCAATAACTCTGGAGCAGAAAACTTTCGCGCATCTCCGCCCTATTGTATGATCAAAATATGTATATGTTGTTACGAACATGGATTGCAGGACCTCGAAGAGTATTGTCCTCATCTAAAAAATTTGTACACCGCGGGTTCTTCAAAAACCAAAAACTATTCTAAGGTTTTAAAAACTAGCTGTAAGTAAAATTAGGTGTCGTCATCTGGATTACTGCCCTTGTGTTTAGGACTTTCTCATCCATGGCCGCGCGGAAGCGCCGCCTTCGTCGTCCGCCGTCCCCTAAGCAATCGAAAGGCAGGGCGCCCCCCTCCGTAGTCTGTAGGTTACGTTGGACAAGACCACCGTGCATCTGCTGTCATTTGACCCCGCTGATTCCAAATGTTTTTGCTAATCTCGCGGTCATACAAAAATGTTCCGGTAGTTTGTATATTCATGTCCCTTTATTGCCCTAGTCTGCGCTGATATGACCGTGAGGATTTATGACTGGGCTCCTCTTAGCCCTATAGCTGCCTTAACTGTCTTCAGATCACCCCTTAGTCAACTTCTTCATGAGCTTTCACAAAATTCAGGTACACCACGTCTACGCTGGCTTCCTCCTCCACTAGGGCTACAAGTCGGTGATGGTGCTCCCGCAATTGTGTCCAACTGGAGCGATTACGCTGAAAAAAATGTAGTCCATTATTATACAATTCAACCTCCTCCAAGTACCAAAACACTACTACACTTTGCCGCTACAGTTTCAAACACCCTGATAACCTGTGAGGTCAAGGACATTCACTGACGTTATCAGTCCCACTCTTGAAGTTCCTACGCAAAATTCCCTCCATCAATTCCAGTTGATTTGGAGTGGAGCCTTGTATTATCCAAAAAATATTTCTTCAGCATTACTGCCGGTACTCCATTGGGCCTAGGTTTCTGAAAATGTCGCTAGTTCTTCAATGTTTCTATCTATGTCTTCTGGTCCAGGACATTGATTTCATTCTCTTGCCTAGAGTCGCGGAAACTACTGAAAACTGATTTTAGTTGCGCTGCCATGCAGCAGCCCACACATGCCCTGTTCATCGTCAACGAGGGGTATCATTATTCTTCAGCGGCCCAACTGTGGCCTTCATTTTAGCCGTGGACTGAATGTATTTGAAGATACACTCGGGGTTCTCTCTGTTGACCTCAATCACTTGCTCCTCTGCAGCTCGCTCTTCCATCCTATGCGAGTCCTGCAACCTGCTTTCGGCTTCTTTGTGGAGCTCTACCAGTCTCTGTCCCCTAAACTCACGAGTGGATTTGACTAGTTCATTAATTTGTTTATTTTTTATTTAATTTCATGCGTTTTCTCATGAGAATTCGTCGGTCTCTGCGAGCTTTTGGGCCCGTTCTCCTCGGGGCATCGTGTATGTATAACAGTGCTAGTTTCTCGCATAGTTTTGTGTTAATTTCATAATTATTTCTCTCATGAAACTCTTTTCACCTAACAATTCCGGCGAGTTGATTACGATTGGCCTCGCAGCCAGTCCTTCGATGGTGAAACTTGATTGGTGGATCTCTCTGCCATAAGATGTTTGGCCTACGCGTGTCTGTGTGCGTCAAAGTCCTATGGGATTTCGCGCTCCTAGGGGGATTGTTCCTGAGCGCCCCACCGCTGAGCTCGGGGTGTCTGACTGCAGGTCTCAGTTGTGGGGTTAAGTTATTATGTAGGTAGGATTACTTGCATTAAGTTATTATGTAGGTAGGATTACTTGCATTAAGTTATTATGTATAGGTAGGATTACTTGCATTAGGTTATTATGTAGGTAGGATTCCTTACATTAAGTTATTATGTAGGTAGGATTCCTTACATTAAGTTATTATGTAGGTAGGATTCCTTACATTAAGTTATTATGTAGGTAGGATTCCTTACATTAAGTTATTATGTAGGTAGGATTCCTTACATTAAGTTATTATGTAGGTAGGATTCCTTACATTAAGTTATTATGTAGGTAGGATTCCTTACATTAAGTTATTATGTAGGTAGGATTCCTTACATTAAGTTATTATGTAGGTAGGATTCCTTACATTAAGTTATTATGTAGGTAGGATTCCTTACATTAAGTTATTATGTAGGTAGGATTCCTTACATTAAGTTATTATGTAGGTAGGATTCCTTACATTAAGTTATTATGTAGGTAGGATTCCTTACATTAAGTTATTATGNAACTGGCTAGTGGCTAACTGGCTGAAGGCTAACTGGTTGAAGGCTAACTGGCTGAAGGCTAACTGGCTGAAGGCTAACAGGCTGAAGGCTAGCTGGCTGATGGCTAACTGGCTGATAGCTAACTGGCTGAAGGCTAACTGGTTGAAGGCTAACTGGCTGAAGGCTAACTGGCTGATGGCTAACTGGCTGAAGGCTAAGTGGCTGAAGGCTAACAGGCTGAAGGCTAGCTGGCTGATGGCTACCTGGCTGAAGGCTAACTGGTTGAAGGCTAACTGGCTGGAGGCTTTCTGGCTGAAGGCTAACTGGCATGAACTACTAGCGACTGGCTTAAAGGCTGAATGGCTGCCTACTTTCTATTGGCTGGAGTTGAGATGAATTACATAGAAATTATTTATACCAATTGGTGAATATTGTGTTGAATTTTACTCTTCTCATTGAATAAGCAACGTTAACTTTGTTTTATTATCCTGACGAACCAACAAGACGGTTCACAGCTACACCTTGCTGGGGTGGCGGGTGGCGGGCGATGGCGGGCAGAGAGGGTGGAGGCAGAAAGGGTGGCGGGCAGTGTTGGTGGCGGGCAGTGTTGGTGGCGGGCAGTACTGGGAATATATGTATCCTTAATAAAATAATTTAAGCACGTAAGATAGCGCAATTTATTGGTTGAACTTTTTTTATTTCCTGAACAGTTTGGCTACTTCATTTACCCAGTGTAAAAATTCACTAATTTTTTATCCTGATGCACATGATTCTCTGATATAAAGTAAAATTTATTGAAAATAAACTAAATTAAATAAGTAAACTACATTTATTTAATCAAACTCCTCCTAATATATAACCCCATATACTATCACCCGTTTTAGAGGCCGTGAATCTTATTTAATATTTACTTTATTTAATATTTTATTTATTTAACCTTACCTCCACGAATATGAACGCAGCATCGCCCTACCTTAACACTTGCCCATCTTCCCCATCCGCGTCGTCTGGCTGAGCATGTGTAACTACAGCCATTTAAAACCAAATGATTCCAATTATTAATCATAATCTTATTAACTGAGAGCATTAATCACTAATATTAATTTCTTAAGCACTAGATTTTTAACGATTAAACCACGAGAAACATTTTCCCGCACAATGCATTCAGTCAAGCGGCAGCAAGAAGCTCCCATTTTTTGAGTAACTTTTGTTAAAAAAAATTCTGGGTGAAAAATGTTGCAGGAAATTGCCACGTCGCGGAGAATTCCTGAGGGCCAAAGAAACAATTTTACGCGCCCACTGAGAAAGTGACTTTGATCTTCTGTATCTTTGACGTTAACGCGTGCTGCAGTGTTAGTAGATTAAAGGGAACCTATAGTGTCCGCAACAACAGTGTTCAGGTTATTAGATTATTTGTTAGATTATTCATATCGTTTTTTTTTGTTTGATCGATTATAAATCTAGAATATGTTCATTTCCGTAGGAAAAAATTCATTTATTATAAATTTTTCATATATATTGAACAAAAATTAATCATTTGACGAATGGAAGAAAGGTTTTTGTTGTACGGATCTGTATGAATAATCAAAGAGTTTTTTCCTTAATGTTTTTATGGAAATTTACCTTTATCGATGTTGACCGTACATTATGGGTTTTAACGCTCGATCGTCAATTGCTTTAATTCCATCAGGTTGCTGCCGAAGTGTCAAACAAGACATGTATGTAAATAAGTTCTCGTATGAATAGGTTACATCATAAAAATCGTACAGAGAGAGGCTTGCAATGAAACACTGGTACATTTCATATTAAATTGGGAAATTCAGGTTCACATCCTACATTGACAAAAAATCTCTAGTACATGGAAAAGGTAACCTGAAGATAATCAAAACTGAGAAGCTATCAGTTCACATCACTAAAATCACTCTATTCACCAGAAAACGTTGATCAGTTGCAGCTCCGTTGAGTAATATGACTCGTAAACGACCGTATCTCACGCACGCGTTTGCAGTCGTATTTCAAGTGGCCGTACCTCAGCTGTAGCCGCGCGTCCCCGCGTTCGCTTATTCTTCATGGTCGTCGTGTCTCGCTGATTTTGATGTCTCACGGACAGTCTGGTCGTATGGGTTGTTTTACTACGACCGTACTTCTTCAAAGTGCATAGTGAAATGGTGCATAGTCTTCATGATCAATAATGTTACTCCGAGCTCATTGCGGCGCTTCTGCTATGCGGTTTGTGATCGTGCCGGGTCGCGATACTGACGATGACTAGGGCCGTACCGGGCTGATGAGAGTTGTGACCGTACTGGGCTGTTGACCGTACCGATGATAATTGTTGCTCGGTGCTTGAAAACTTGAATCTTCTGATGACGGGCGTTATAATCTTTGTACAACTCGCGGCCCTCTCGCATTGTCTCGCTTTCTTAAAAGCTAAAAACTATTTAGTCTCTTCAAATTGAGATTTAAATTATCAATATCAAAATCAAATTTCAATTTTTGATCCAATCCTTTCCTCCAATCCGTTTCAATTTTCTCATCTAAAGTTAAAATTCAGATTCCAGTTATTTCCTGAAATGTTTAGTATCCTAGATACGTGCTCAAACGATGTCCGTCCTTTCTCTAATTAATTTGATCATCACGAATTCGATATCCTTAATTCCTTTGTAAATAGTGAAGTGAGTATGTATGTAGGAGTACTGATCCTTACCAATACTCCTGGAGGCAGATTAATATTGTTATGTATCTGTCTATTTATGATCTGAGTATTATTAGCTGTGAAGGAAAGGTCTAATGGAGAATTGAAACATTAGTAGAGACTTTCACTGTCTTTTGGAGGGCAGCAGAGTTGGGGAGTCGAGAGCATCCCGGTGCGAAGCTACAAGAAGGAAGTGGGAAGTGTTGTCCTGTGAAGTGGACATGGTGCTAAATGGAGGAAGTACCTGTGAAGTGGAGATGGGGCTACATGGAGGAAGTGGGAAGTGTTTCTTTCCACTTCCTCCGTATAGAACCATCTCCACTTCACAGGACAATACTTTCCACTTCCTTCTTGTAGTATCTTGTGAAATTTGTGAAATGGACAAGCCCAGCTGGATTTTTTACTCTGTCGCTGGGATTTCTGTATTATTGCTTCTTGGGTAGTCATTGCATGTAATTTCATGCTTGCAATTTCTTTTTGCATGAACAACTTCAACTATTGATTGTTCTTAGTAATTTTATGAAATCATAATGAGCCGTACGCAACAGCGAAATCAGAGATTTCACATCAGGAACTTCATATTAGCTTGAATATTTACGTAAAAAGATGCCCTGTGCTAATTAATTGTTTCTTAAATAGTTAAGGTAACAATTCCAAGTTTAAAGAATGATTGATTGTTGTATATGATTTCAACCGCCACCGTTAACGTTTTTTCACAGTAACAATAAATTCGTTTCCAAAAATATAAACAAAATAATTTTCGTTCGTATTTTTTCTATAAATTTAAAAATTATGGGACTCAATCGACTTTCAAGAAGCGAGTGCAATTTTTCTCTGCTCCGACCGTGCTAGCATCGATCGACGGTTCTCAGAGTCCAAGACCGCTAGAAACGTTCCACAATTTCCTTCCAATATTTATCTTACAATGACGAATTTCAGTTTCCTTATTCGCTGAAGTGAAAGCTCCTATTTTGTCAATAAAATAGAAGCCTCGCTCAAATCCCTCAATTTACGACAACTCTGCGTGCACCTAAAGCACAAAGGGCACCAAAATTTTGTAACGTAAAATCCGAATCCAATAAAGAAATCATGGGATTTTGTCTCCACAAGATAAATATGGTGCCTCTCCAAGGTGTTTCGATAATCATGATTCAATATGAAGCAGATTTAAATCGGATGGAAATCTTTTTGGGCCACGAAATAAGTCGCACTTACGAGAACATTTTAGAATTACAGTTTGTTTCTGTCGAACAAGTTAGTGTGCATTAGACGCAATAAAGCTTAAACCCGTAAAAAAATATTGAATGCAAACCATTTTTTTTCTCAATAAATTTCATGTAAAAGTATAAAAAAATAATAACGTTTTCGGGCATTGGATTCAATTATTTTCTGTGTGCTGTTTGCGTTGCTAATCAAGTTTCCAGCAAAATTTCTAAACTTGGAAAAGATCAAAAGAAATGAATCAATGCTATAAAATTCAGAATACGGCGTCAAGTATATAGCCACGAACGAAAATACTGCCTGGTGTACGAACCAGAAAACGAAATCGTGTACGAACTAAAACCCGTTCTCATGTAGGAAAAAAATACGGTTTCGTTTACGAACTAAAATACGGGATCCTGTGCGAAATAAAATACGGCACATCCGCTGTAATTACAAAGCATGGTCTATAATTACTTTTCCTCTTCAAACGTCCCAGAGAGGCTCCCGAGCGATAACTCGAGTAGGGATCAAAATTAGCTCATCTCATTGTTTTATATTGCTACGTTTATAGAAAAGGTAATAATACTTTATTGTATTTTATATGTTAAGCGTTCGGTCATAACATATGTTCATAGTTCGGTCATGGGACTCAGTAATAAGCCAGGGCTGTCAGAAGCAACTCATTTTTCTTACTTCTAGTGCTGCTTGAATAACCATTGAATGTCTAGTTAATTCTTCTCAAAATCCAATGTTTGAATCTTTACCATAACTGGTACCTACGAACGTTGCTGTCTATCCTATAATACCGTTCATCGAGCGGAACCGTTCATCCAGCAAATGACGTTCATCTTGAATCTTTGTATCATTTTCAGTCATTCATGTTTTTATACAAGAATATTCTGAGCAACATTGCACTTTTAGCCAAGCACTTCGTTTATATGGAAATGATCTCATGACATCAAAAACATTACAGGTGATGTGCTCCGTTTTACTGCATAGCAGCACGAAATGTCAGGGATTAAAATGTTTAAATGAATTCATCGTCGTTAACTTAAATGTCTTGACTTGCTCAATTGTATCCTGACACAATTTTCCTCATTTTAAGCTGTTGAATCTAATTTAAATTCATACCGATAATTTTCCTGTAAGTTGTAGGATACAATTAAAAATTTATTTTAGTTGTATTAAATTTCTATAATTTATTTGAATTTAATAACATTCAACGGACTATAATTGTCATAAATTGCAATATGCTTATTTAGTGTAGTGTAGACGGCTAAATACTCACTATTAATAAACCATTCCATCGCACTGCAAATAAAATAGTAAATCCTTTAAAACTTTTCTCATAAAAGGATTCAGAATATAAAATCGAAAGGTTTTTCCCCACTTACGAGAGCTCACAATCACCGACAATAATTTTGCTGTGTTTGCTGTACGACTTTTATCGTCGTAATGAGGTGCTTGCTTGCTTTTTATTATCTCAGTAATTGAGCGCGAGAATTAAATCAGTGATGCGACGACGACTCCAATATTCAGTAAAAATGTTGATAAGAACTAGATAAAAAATGGTAAGGAGTTGATATTGAAAAAGGTGCATAGTGGATAAGCCAGAGGGCGAAGAGATGCTATATATAGTTCGAAAGGGTGATGAATTTATATTCAAAGTGGGGAAAGCATGATATTGCAAAGGGTGATGAAATGATATTCAAAGTGGTGAAAGCTTGATATTGCAAAGGGTGATGAAATGATATTCAAAGTGGTGAAAATTTGATATTCCAAAAGGTTACGAATTGTGATATTGAAAGAGGTGAATGAAGTGAAAACTTAATATTGCAAAGGTTGAAGAATTGATGTTCAAAAGGGCTAAGACTTGATAATACAAATGGCGAAGAGTTGATATTTCAAAGAGTAATGAATTAATATTCCGAAGATTAAAAAATTGTATTATAAAGAGTTTAAAGTGGTTATTCCACCACAAAAAAGTAGGAGAATAGCAACAGAAAAAATCATTATAGCTAAAAAAAGCAACGTTTGTCTACAGTCTATACCGCTGTTATTTCGTCAATTACAGCGTTCCTGCTCGACGCCTGAAAGTCGAGAAAAACTCTGCGCCGCCTCCAGAAATTCCCTTGAAAAAACTTTGATGATCGCGATAAGGAAGTGGCAATACCGGGAAACATGGCACCGGCACCAAAAATGCTTTAATTTTTATTTCTGGCGTCTGAAAGAGAGGAATGAAGCGGCTGACGTTTACTCCCAGTTTTTGCCACTCCTTACTTAATTTTTTGAGAAAGTAAATTTAGAGACACGTGGAAAATTCCTACTACTTTTAACTCGCAACGCTTTCGAAAATTTTATATAAATTATACCACTTCTGTCAGGAGAAAATGAACGCTTCAGAGTTCATGCACAAGATCTGAATTCAAAACGCAGTTAAGATGTATATCCAGCTCAACAATAATGTATTTCTCTCGAAAAGGCGAATGTTATGGAAAATTCTAGTTAATGAATAATTTGTTCGTTTAATTTCCTTATAGGAGCGCGGGAAATTCCACGCAAAAGAGTAAAATTAAGAAAAATTTTAAATTACAAATAATTATTGGTCTGTTACTATTCCTTTATGTGGAAGTGAACTACGACTGCAATAGAATTCTTCATCTCTCCAAATGATGTTAGTCTTTTTTAAATAGAATTGGCATGTAATACTTTTCGCTGAAGATTAATTATATGGAGGTACACAATATTAACCACTGACAGATGAAATAACGCAGAACATTTGTGAGCTGGATTCATCTCTGTTTTACGTTAATCACAATGTTTTCAGATTCAAGTTCTTTGTTAGTTCTGAGTTTATCATATTGTATTCCGATTCAAGTTCATAGGAATTCCGTGTTTCTCACGACGTCTTCAGCTCCAATTTTTCATCTCACCTCATAATTTATGAGGTGAGGTGAGTTCATAGGTCAATTTATGAGGTGAGTTCATAGGTCAACAGGTAACGGGAGGTCAACAGGTAATGGGAGGTCAACAGGTAACGGGAGGTCAACAGGTAACGGGAGGTCAACAGGTAAACGGGAGGTCAACAGGTAACGGGAGGTCAACAGGTAAACGGGGGGTCAACAGGTAAACGGGAGGTCAACAGGTAAACGGGAGGTCAACAGGTAAACGGGGGGTCAACAGGTAACAGGAGGTCAACAGGTAAACGGAGTGCTGAGTGTACAATATTTCGTTGGTTGCAGGGAGGTGCTGGCAGCGTTCCGCAGTTCAGCTCTTGCCTTGAAGCAGCTGCTGGCAGATGACGGATCAGCTGACGCTGCAGCTGAGACTATGGACGAGCTGCAGCAGGTGACATAAGCCTCCTGTCTTCATCTATTGGGTTTTTCTACATTTTAATTTTTTAGTAACAAGGGGCAGGTTAATCTTTGATTACTTTTTTTATCTCTAAATAACGACTTTTTTTCTTACTATATCATTAGATTCATATTTCGTAGTAAAATTATTTTGTTTCAGGTTGCAGAAAAATTGCCAATCACAGGCTTGACGTGAGCTCTTAATGTTGAGGAAAGTACAACTATTGAAGTGGCGAAATATCCTTGTCTTGCCTATCTTGATTAAGCCGCGCACTAGATGTTACATTGCTTCGTCAGTTTCTTCACAATGTCTGATATTACATTTACCGCGTCAGGTGCTGGACGAGTGTCAGGACGTGAGCGGCAGCCTGAGCAGCGCCGTCGGTGACGAAGGCGACGCTGACGAGCTGCTGGCTGAGCTCGACGCGCTCGTCGACGAGGAGAATAAGAACAACAAACCTGACGATGACGTCGTGCGCGCACTGTACGGTCAGCACACACGCAGCCCTTCAGCCGTACGCGGTTGTTCCGTTCAACCGCTCGCGGCTGTTTCGTTCAGCCGTACGCGGTTATTGCCACCGACATAATTGTGATCTAATTGACGGCTGTTTTGTTACATAATCTCGGTTATTGCTATTCTTCGACTCTGAGGCAATTATGACTATTTGGTTTAGAACTCTAATTATTGCGCGGTACTTTTGTTTTGATCTCTTCTTATTGCGCGGTATTTTGGTTTATAAATTTTATTATTGTGCGGTACTTTTGTACTGATCTCTTATTATTGCGCAGTATATTAATTTAGATCTCTTGTTATTGTTCAGCATTTAGGTTTAGATCTCTTTTTATTATTGCGCGGTATTCACATTGCGTAATCCCCCAGACTTGAGTATCCCGGACCGGACTCTCACCACCCAACTCCACAACAACGAGGAAGACGAGTGCCTTCCCCCCACGCAGCTGGCGTGACCTCTTCCCCACGCAGCTGGCGTGACCTCCTCCCGCGCCCCCACGCACCTGGCGTGACCTCCCTCGCCCCACGCAGCTGGCGTGACCTCCTCCCTCGCCCCACGCAGCTGGCGTGACCTCCTCCCTCGCCGCCACGCAGCTGGCGTGACCTCCCTCGCCCCCACGCAGCTGGCGTGACCTCCTCCCTCCCCCCACGCAGCTGGCGTGACCTCCTCCCTCGCCCCCACGCAGCTGGCGTGACCTCCTCCCTCGCCCCACGCAGCTGGCATGACCTCCTCCCTCGCCCCACGCAGCTGTTCCGATGTTCATTCAATGTTCCGATGCCCTATCTATGCATCTCATACCGCTAGAATACGAAGGTGCAGGGAGTTAAGAATGTGTTCCTCATGTTCAAGCTCCAAGCACGCAAGTGAGGAGTGTTCTGCCAAACTTGATTACCCGTGTAGTATTTGTTCTTCAGAAAAGCATATTTCAGCTCTGTGTGGCAAGTATGCTCCTGAGAAAACGTTAGGCAACGTTTGTCTTAACAACGCTAGCGGGTGCGGAGGTTACATTTTGCCCACGCTGACCATTAAAGTTTGTCGCGGTAAAAGTGTGGCTAATGTGCGATGCTTGATTGACACCGGTAGTCAGCGTTCTTACCTAAAAGTCTTACCACCTCTAACAGATGCACATGTATTCAGAAGGACTGGTTTAGACAAATTTGTTTTGTTATCAGCAAAGGGAAATTTATTTCGCTTTTTAGGAATTACACTAGGTTTGTCGCAGGAAGAGGAAGCGTTATCTCTGGCTGGAGCCTTCAAAGTCAAAGTTTTAATTACGTCAACATAGTTATGGAAGATGTCATCAATAATAGGGTAATTATTTCCTACCTTGCGAACCATTTCCTGACGGAAGGGCAAGGGCAACTTGTTAAAAACTATATGAGAAATGAAATGCTTACTAGCATTTTCAGCAAGCAAATCCCTTCGGTATAGTTTCAGGTCAGCAAGCAGATATCTGACTTCATTGATGTACAATTTAGTTTGCAGGTAAGTTAAGTCAAATTTAGGTTTGCCATCCAAGAGTTTCTGGTACAGTTCACTCACTAGTGCATCTTTGTTCAAAAATTCTGCTTCTAGCAATTCAATAGCAACTTTATAATTCTGATCAGTTATTTGCAAGTGGTTAACTAATTTAAGCGCATAACCACGAAGGTAGCCCTTAAGATAAGTAAACCTCACAGAGTCAGAAAGAGAAGTTCTCAAACCAATAATGTTATTAAATTGAACAATAAATTTATGATATTCCAAGTTATTTGTTCCTTCCCCGGAAAAATGATCACAGGATAGATGAGGAAGTTTCAAGTCATGGCTGTAGTCATTGAACTTAGGTTTAGGCTTAGTAGCAAGATTATCAATTTTAGTTTTAATTTCCTGATCAACTGATTTTCAGTGTGAGTCAACTGATTTTCATAAATTGACATGTTTATTCGGAAAGTTTGGGTGTTATATGTGGATGATTTGCGAAGGAAGCGTTGTTTCCGCACGACAAGCAGCATGATTATAAGAAATAAGAAAGCTTGTATAGTTAAAATAAATTTATTTCGTACGACTCATTTCGCAGGAAAGTTTCTTTCCCTTACGTACAACAAGCATGGATTCTTAATCGGAGTTATTCATTCTGGAGGGATGTGTATATTTTTAGTTATTCTTGGCATTCAAGTTGTAGTGAAGCAGAATTCTTTCGCACTGAATATCCAAGAATATGAATTTGTATTATTCATACAAAAGAAATGAACACACTGCAACAATGAGTGAAGTAATCTCTTCAAATATTCGGATTCATCAACATGTTTGTAACATTTATAATTGTACATTAAATAATCAAATTTCACAACACGTGTACATTCATCAATGGCACATGGATGATAACTTCTTTAAAAAATTTCACTAATTTCTTGTACAATCTCTCGTACCCTAACCTGCATTATTCAGCTAGCATCAACTCTATGAACATCGTGGGGCGAGGGAGGAGGTCACGCCAGCTGCGTGGGAGCGAGGGAGGAGGTCACGCCAGCTGCGTGGGAGCGAGGGAGGAGGTCACGCCAGCTGCGTGGGGGGAAGGCACTCTTCTTCCTCGTTGTTGTGGAGTTGGGTGGTGAGAGTCCGGTCTGGGATACTCAAGTCTGGGGGATAACGAAACGTAAATACCGCGCAATAATAATGAGAGATCTGAACTTAAATACAGAACAATAACAAGATATCTAAACTAATATAGTGCGCAATAATAAGAGATCAGTACAAAAGTACCGCACAATAATACAATTTATAGACCAACATACCGCGCAATAAGTAGAGATCAAAACAAAAGTACCACGCAATAATTAGAGTTCTAAACCAAATAGTCATAATTGCCTCAGAGTCGAAGAATAGCAATAACCGAGATTATGTAACAAAACAGCCGTCAATTAGATCACAATTATCTCGGTGGCAATAACCGCGTACGGCTGAACGAAACAGCCGCGTACGGCTGAACGGAACAACCGCGCACGGCTGAAGGGCTGCGTGTGTGCTGACCGTACAGTGCGCGGACGACGTCATCGTCAGGTTTGTTGTTCTTATTCTCCTCGTCGACGAGCGCGTCGAGCTCAGCCAGCAGCTCGTCAGCGTCGCCTTCGTCACCGACGGCGCTGCTCAGGCTGCCGCTCACGTCCTGACACTCGTCCAGCACCTGACGGGGTAATGCAACATCAAACATAGTGAAGAAACTGACGAGGCAATGTAATATCTAATGGCATCACAAGATGACCAATAAAAAATTTTATGTTGATTTACCAATAAAATCTTTGAATTTTACTAAGAAATGTTTAATCACATATTGAATATCCAGAACACGACGAGATTAAATGAAACTACCGAGAATCATTTGAAAAGTTGGTCATGAAAACGATATGAAGCGTTCACGTTGATCGCGTGAACGCGTCTACACAGATCAGGAAAAGATATTTTTACCGGTGTTACTCTGAAGGTAAAATTCCTAATCGAATGTCCACTGGGCAATTATTCTTCGTTGGTTAATTAGTGGGATAGTGCGTGGCTGGATCGAGATAGCAAAGTACGGCAAGAATATTTCGCCATTTCAATAGTTGCACTTTACTCCATATTAAGAGCTCACTTCAAGCCTATACAATTGACAAGTTTTCTGCAACCTGAAACAAAATACTTTTACTACGAAATAAAATCTAATAATGTAGTAAGAATACAAATAGTCGTTATTTAAAGAAAAAAATTGTAATCAAAGATCAACCTGATCATTATTTCTAAAAATGAAAATGTAAAAAAATAGATGAAGACAGGATGTTTGTGTCACCTGCTGCAGCTCGTCCATAGTTTCAGCTGCAGCGTCAGCTGATCCGTCATCTGCCAGCAGCTGCTTCAAGGCAAGAGCTGAACTGAGGAACGCTGCCAGCACCTCCCTGCAACCAACGAAATGTTGTACACTCAACACTCCGTTTACCTGTTGACCTCCCGTTCACCTGTTGACCTCCCGTTCACCTGTTGACCTCCCGTTTACCTGTTGACCTCCCGTTTACCTGTTGACCTCCTGTTTACCTGTTGACCTCCCGTTTACCTGTTGACCCGAGCGTCGCGCAGCTGGTCGCAGCAGCAGGTCGTGTTCTCGAGGGCGCCGCAGTGCGTCTTGAGCGACGCCTCGACGCGGCGGCGGCGGCGCAGCAGCGACAGCGCCTGCGCCGTGAGACGCACTCGTCAAGTAACACGAATTTACTATTAGCATTTCTAGCCATAATAACTACTTCAAGTTTTAGAATTATTACTTCTTATAATCCGGTTTTCACTTACACCTAATTTAATTCAGCGAGGATGATAAATTAATGATGGCTAGGACAAAAAACACCAAACTGAGGGAGGTTCGGTGCTACATAATCTTGGATGATGTATACTAACAAACCTGGCGAGGGTTATATCGAAAACTACCTCGAAACTCCTACGGATCTTTCAACGGATACCAAAATTTACCAGCCTAACACTTCTAGACTTCAGTATACTATGCAACATAGAGCAATAACATCCCTACAAACATCCCTATGGGTTTGCCTCCCCTAGACCTGGGTGGTATTGAGGACACACAACAACAGCACCCTTACGGACGCCCCCATAGGGCTGCCACCCCGCCTCCCCAGACCTGGGTGGTATTGAGGACACACAACACCCCTACACACGCCCCCATAGGGCTGTCACCCCGCCTCCCCGGACCTGCGTGGTATTGAGGACACACAACAACACCCCTATAAACGCCCCCATATTGCAGCCACCCCGCCTCCCCAGACCTGGGTGATATTGAGGACACACAACAACAACAACACCCTTACAGACGACCCCATAGAGCTGCCACCCCGCCTCCCACAACCTGGGTAGTGTTGCGGCTGGCGGCTGCGCGCTTCGCCTGCTGACGCAGCAGGGCGCTTAGGTCGCTCAGCTGCTGCACACGTTCCTCCAGCATGCGACACGTGTCACGCAGACGCGCTTCCACTGCAATGGTCAGGGCGGTGAGTAACAGATGATGGACAACATGGAAAGTATCGCGAGAACATGAAGAAGAGGAAGTGGTACGGCGTGGGCATGCTACCCTGCACCCAAGTCATCACCCACCATAAAACCCCTATAGGGTTGAATCTTCACCCCGACGTCCTCATCAACCCCGGGCCATCACGTCTCATAAAACTCCGTCATCTCTTGCCAGGCTTCTCTACCCATCCCACCTCGCAAAGAGGGGTCAAGCTATAAAAAGTCTACCTAGCTATTTTCTCTCTCATTGTCTTTCATTCCCACAACTCGTCACGGTCCTCAACGGCGTCTTCCTAGTGCATCTCACCGTCCATCTAGGTCTTATTCCCTCACTCGTCTCTGCTAAGGGTTAGCTCTCTTCACACGTCCCTGCCAAGGACAAGCTCCCCTCACCCGTCTCTGCTAAGGGCAATCCCCCACCAGTCGCTGCTTATTGCCAGCTCCCCAGACCCGTCTCGGCCAAGTACAAGCCCGTCTCTGCCAAGGGCAAGCTTCCCTCACCCTTCTCGGCCAAGGGCAAGCTCCCTCACCTGTTTCTGCCGAGGGCAGGACGTAGCCTGAGGGGAAAGTACAGCCGGGGGCAGCAAACTTGACGTATAGAACACCGTCGCTGCCCTCGGCCACGGCGGCCAGACCGTTGCGCGCCAGCCACCGCACCGCCAGCTCCAGGGACGACACAGATGGGAGTACGTCACGCAGCTCCGCGCACACGCTGCTCAGCGGCCGCGTCTGCCTGCACAGAACGGGTAATGAGTACGTGGAGGTAATAAGAGGGTTCTGGGGGTGAGGAGGACACGAAAGGGAGTTATGATGGGGGTTCTGGGGCGAGTAGGACATGGATGCAACAGCTGGCCCAATGGAGGGTAGATAGACGGAACACATGTAACGTTACATCCTCGACTCGAGGGCGGGGCGACCTGCCTAGCGACGACTTAGAGACGAACGACGACGAAAAGATACCGTACACAATGTACCTATATAGCCAATAAGGATCGAGAAGATACTTAGTAGGAATTTATGAAAAATATAAAACAGACACACAATAAAGAGTTAACGATATGAAACAACAGGTAAAGAGGTGACGATGTGAGGCTGTGAGCGCAGGATACACTTGGGACACTCACGGGAGATCGTGGCTGCTGTTGCTGTTCCTCTTCCAGAATTCATCGTACAATTCTCTGCTGCGTCTCTGCAAAAAAAAAAAAAAACTTCTCAGAACTCGAACCTGTCGATGGCGGCACATTTGCCAGGTAACAAAAAATTGTAAGTGTTGGTTAAATAGCATCGCTAGCAAACGCCCAGCCAAGAGCTAATGTTACAACATCATGAATGTAATGATGTTGCGGGGTCAGGAGGCATTGGTACTGGTCAGAGAGTAGGGGTACTGGTCAGAGAGTAGGGGTACTGGTCAGTGGAGGCAACATAAGCAGCTTCACGCCCCATCTTCCCCACGACTCTTCCTCGCCGCCCTCTGCTTCCCTCCAAGCCAGCGAGGAGGCGGTGCTCAGACTCCCCTTTAGGGAAACTTCACATCTCAATTTTACTTTAAATATTCGATTCAATCAATATCATAATCGATATAAAACTCGGTACCTATAACTTTGTCAGTAAGGCAATACAGTACCGACAGTAATTTTTCTTCAGATAGTTCATAACTATGTGTTAAGTGAGCTTACAAAAATAGCAGGATATTACTATTATCTAAAAGATACAACTAAATGATAACAAAAGAAAATAAGGGAATGGGAATAAACCAAAAATATGTTTACTTTGTAACGCTGTTCTTTCTCTTAAATTTCACAGTACCAATCAAAATACGCACAATATTGAGCACCTAACTCAAGACTGCATGAGAGAGCTCTCTTTGCTACAATGCTATATCTTATGCTTAATGAAACGTTACTATACTTACCCCCACACTACAACACTTTAACTTGTACTGTACTAATAGTTCGCTAAATTTTTACGTTTCAAGTCAGAAAATGCAAAGAACTGAGAATTACACTCAAGCCTGCGGTTGCACTCTGAGATGAGGCCGACTTGGTCCAAATAACGATGCACTTTTCGGCCTTTTACGAATCCTGCAGCTGACCCAGTTTGTTACCATAAAAAGGTTGTATCCCTGCTACGTACAGAAAGTGTGTCACTAATTTGACAATATGACACAATAATATTTGTGAGTATGCCACGCAACACACCTTCTGTAGGAGGTGCGTGAGCAGCTCGGTGAGGCACTGCGGCGTCTGGCACTTGCGTACGAACGCTTGCTCGACATCCTGCTCACTCAGAAACACTTCATTTAAATTAATTCTGCTCAGTGAACTTAACAAAACATGAGCAGAACTTGATACAAATGGTACATACCAAACACAGCGTATAGGATTCGCACCAATGTAATATTATCAGACTTGATAGAAATTATGTTCGTGATCTACGCCACTTTAATGTTGTCAGATTTTAAAAAAGTAATATTCACAATACATACAAACGCAACTTTAATATTATTAGACTTAATGCAAATTATATTCAAATTAACTTATGCAGCACAATGAATATGGTTTCCACAACTCGTGTAATAATATCAGTATGAATTGTAAGTTCAATTACTGTAGCTGAGAAGTTATTTGATGTAGGGGTGAACAAAATGACAATATAGGGTGAACAAGGTGAACAAAATTAAGATGTTAGGTGAAGAAGATATATTTAGTGAACACAATGAACATGTTAAGCGAACAAGATGAATATGTTAAGTGAATAAGATGAACATGTTAGGTGAACAAAATGAACATGTTAGGTGAACATAACAACCATAAAGATCGAAGATTCAGAAAATATAGAATGAACAAGGCGACCACGCAGGTTGCGAACAACAACTTGAAAGCTGAGATGAATATGTAAGTGCACCAGACCTGCAGAGTGAACATGAACATGTAAGTGCCCAGACCTGCAGAGTGAACATGAACTTGTGAGTGCACCAGACATGCAGAATGAACATGAGCATGTAAGTGTCCGGACCTGCAGAGTGAACATGAGCATGTAAGAGCCCGGACCTGCAGAGTGAACATGAACATGTAAGTGCCCGGACCTGCAGAGTGAACATGAGCATGTAAGTGCCCGGACCTGCAGAATGAACATGAACATGTAAGTGTCCGGACCTGCAGAGTGAACATGAGCATGTAAGTGCCCGGACCTGCAGAGTGAACATGAACATGTAAGTGC
>NW_025938258.1:0-44099 GCF_000764305.2 Hyalella azteca | reverse complement strand
TCTGTAAACCCGTCACCACACCCGTCTGTAAACCCGTCACCACACCCGTCTGTAAACCCGTCACCACACCCTTCTGTAAACCCGTCACCACACCCTTCTGTAAACTCGTCAGCACACCCGTCTGTAGACTCGTCTGTACGCCCGTCGGTGATGCCGTCTGTAAGTCAACGCATCAAGGCTCTCAGAGATCCCCAGCCTGAACAGGTCATCGATAACAAACATTCATCGCGAGAGAGAATATTTATCTGGAAGTTACTCGCCTAAAATTCCAGCAAAGGATAAAATCTGTCAATTTAACTCAATGAGTCACCATTAGATTCAACTTGATAATATTCGTCATAATTCAATATTACTCACTCGATGAATATGAACATATGAATTAAATCTGTTAACTGGATAAAGAATCAATGTTAAAGAATCATGAACCATTCAGGAAAACGTTCTAGCATAGAGAATATTCTCAAAAACCTTCGGCCGCTTATATTACTTAGCAGTTTATTTCTAAAGCATCACTCAAAATGAACTTATTTCTAACGATAATACTCAGGCAATACATAGGTAACACCAATTACTGATTTTGCTATGCAGGTTTCGTTTACTCATTTCAACTGTAATCATTCAAAAACCGTTAAATTCGGGTAATGTAATTCGTTCGATACGTTTACTAGGTTATATTTGACTGCCAATTCCCTTAACTGAATTATTACTCACTCACAATTCACGGCTGAAAATTCATCTAAATAAATTGCTAAAATTAAACGCAAGCAAATATGCTGCATGTAAGAAGAACAGACCTTGACGAAACGAAAGAAGGATAAGTGAATAGAAACAGAAACAAAGAAGGGATAAGAGAATAGAAACAGAAACAGAGAAGGGATAAGAGAATATAAACAGAAACAAAGAAGGGATAAGAGAATAGAAACAGAAACAAAGAAGGGATAAGAGAATAGAAACAGAAACAAAGAAGGGATAAGTGAATATAAACAGAAACAAAGAAAGGACAGGTGAACAGCAACAGAAACAAAGGAGGGACAGGTTACAGTAACCAACTAATCAACAGAGGCACTGTGGGACCGGGGGAGTGTGCAGGTCCCCAAAATGAGGGAACACGTATTTCCCTCACTCCCATGCGGCACATAAATTGTCTGCACGTAACAAATCTACGTTACCATTTACTACGTAATGTCTTTACTGCATTTAAGGCAACGTATTTATCCTTGGTCCACTTGGTCTTTGTTTCGGACGTTGCAGTCCCAGGCCACGATGGATTGCATTTACGTTACTTTGGAACTACACGTCTCCAACACGTCACTAATCACGCATCCAACTAAGATATAAAAACTACATAAATATAAAATAACAACACGACATAAGCTTTCTAGTTTAATAAAAAAGTTGTACTTATTGGTACACTTAAGAAAAGCAGTCACACTTCACAGGAAGCGAAGTGAAGGACACAGGCGATACAAAAACAGTGACCTCCGTAACTCCTGCGAGTGATTATTCTGGTCCTTCAGATGATCTACACCTTAATTCCGTTTATCTACACCATAAATCAGATAATCATGCTTATCATTAATCAGGTGATCATCCTCTCATTCACATGTTCAATGATATTACTCATGTTGTTATACATATTTTTCAGATAATCACATAGTTCAATGCCATCTTCATGTGCCATTTAAAAGCCTACATAGAAATAATACATGAGAAATGAAATACACAAAAGACACAAAAATAAACAGCAATCACGACGTCCCACGCCCTGCACGGTCGTTAACAATCACGACGTCCCACGCCCTGCACGGTCGTTAACAATCACGACGTCCCACGCCCTGCACGGTCGTTAACAATCACGACGTTTAATGCAAATCTTAGGGCTCTTCCCAAGACATAAAACTCGCGCTCGTCTCGTATGTAAGGATCGCCTCGTAACGAACGATCGCTTCCTTTCTAACAATTATATCAAAGGTTGCAATCATTTTTAAAGTTGAATACATATTCTCTTCCCTCGCTCTAATTATAATATTCCCAGAAAACATAAGTTGGTTTTCATTGAGTCCGAATATCCAGCAGCAAGTGGAAATTTACAGACCGCTTCCCTTCATTTAACGCAGCGGCAAATTTCCCATCAAGCAAATTATTGTTTCATCGCGCAATGTTACTAGTTGTTTTTATTTGGACTGCGAGCCATGAGAAATTGCTACGTTGTTAGGTTACTTTTTCCGTTCTAAACTTTCTTATATAGTTTTAAAATGGATCATGCCTTAATAGTAATATTAGCCTTAACAGTAATAGTAATGGCCTTTACAGCCAGCAATCAAAACTGTCAAATGTGAAACAGTCCGAGCCAGAGGCTTCAAATTCCTCTGAGAAACCAACGTCCCTGAAGCCACCACAGTCAGGGTCGTTGACGTCCTGGCCGCGGTCGTGCATTTTCTTTAAGAAGGCGTAAGCCTCGCCTCTCTCCTTGAACTTACGCTCGTGCTCAGCCTTCTCGTCCGCGCTTGCGCTCGAGTGACGATCAGGGTGATGAAGAAGTGCCTGTTTTTTGTAAGCCTTCTTAATCTCATCGAAAGAGGCAGTTTTACTGACGCCGAGGATCTTGTAGTAGTATTTGAGCTTGGCCCGCCTGAGCAGCGTCTTGGCCTCATAAAGCAACTGCTTGTGCTCTTGACTGCGTTGCATGCGGTAGACTTTCTCGAAGTCCCTGACGGCCTCCTCGTACTGCTCGGTCTGCTGGTATGTCTTGGCGCGCCGTAGGTAAGCATTGACGCAACTGTCGTCCAACTTTAGCGCTTCGGTGCAGTCGCTGATGGCTTGCTCCAACAGGCCCAGCTTGGCAGCGACTGTGGCGCGGTTGTAATAAAGTTTCGAGTTGGTGCTCTTGTTGAGGACGTCAATCTCGAGGGCCTCCGAGTATATGTCATAAGCCCGAGCGAAGTCGTCCATTATAAACGCTGCTTCACCTACTTCCTTCTTTTTGTTCAGCAACTTTGCCCGCTCGTAAGTTTCCTTTGCCTTGTTGTGGTCAGGTACGAGCCGTAAGACCTCCTGGAAGAAATGGATGGCGGCGTCCTGATTGTCCTGGTAGTAGCGGCACAGCCCCCGCACGTACAGCACGTCCGCGCGGTTGTTGTCCGACACCAGAATGTCATTGACGATATCTTCAGCCTCGGAGGCGCGTCCCAGGAATGTGAGGTACTCTGCTTTGGTGATAAGCAGCACGAGGCCGCCCAGAGCGTAGCGCAGGGCTTGGTCCAAGTGGAACACCGCAGTTATGTAGTCGCTCTTGGTCGCAGCGTCTTGGCTCTCCCTGATGCAGGTAAGAAGCGCCTGAGCGGAGGCGATCTCCTGGTGCACTGTAGAGTTGCTGGGCTCGATCTCCTGGGTGCGACGTAGCGCGCTTAGTGCCATCTCACCGTCACCCAGTGCAACGTGACACTCGCCCACGCGGATCCAACCCTCAACAAAGAAGTTGTCGAGAGTGACGGCGTGCTTGGCGTCGTTGAGGGCATCCGTAAACCTGTATATCATCATGTTGCACGCCGACCTGTTGTAGTATGAGGTACAGTCGGCGTACAGCTCAATAGCCTGCGTGTAGTGCTGGACAGCTTCCTGATATTCATTCTTGCTGTAAGCCTCGTAGCCCTCAACCTTCTTGCGGAACGCCAACTCGTGTAGTAACTCTGCGAAGTAACAAAAATTGCATCGTTAATAATGTTCCATTCATCGTTAATAATAATGGTAGTGCCTGCACACTACAATTCATGTAGAATACATGACACCCATTAGGAAATTAAGCAAGTAAATATAAACATTAAAATATTGTTGGATTAATTAAATCAGAATGCTTAGCATCAGAGCAGAAATACGGATAAGGAAGAAATCACAGGAGAAATGTCCCAGTGAAAATGTTAAAGAAAGTGTAGGGGATGGAGTGTTGCAGCAGTATATCCCTCTGGAACATAGCGTGCGCTCCCTCAGCGATGCATCCATCGCTGGGCTCAGTGGGCTGACTAACCCATGGGCGTGGCGCTGATGGAGCCAACTCCGCAACAGCCAGGCTGCGTCGGACTAAGTGTCGGCTGTGTCGCCCGTAGCAAATGCGAGTCCGTAGCAAATGCGGCTTTGGTTAAGTCTTAGTCAAATGAGTCATCAGAAAAAAATCGCCAAATTAATTCATTTCGAAACTGCAAATAGCCTAGACTGAGTAATGCATTAAGGTAGCAAAACGTCTATTTGGATGAATGCACGGCCGGGCGCTAAGACGGGTCGCGGAACGTCATGCATGACACGAGCGTGGCGCATGGCTACGTTCAGAGCTTTCGGACGATATCCACAGACTGTGATGTTAGAAATTACCTACACTGCAACATTCGTGAGCAGCAGTAGGAACATACAAGAAACATTACGGTAGCTCTTCAGATGATGAAAATACAGAAGCTCATAAGAAAAATAAAATGCTAACGAGTTTTGAAACTTGTAAACAATTACACAGCCGACGACACCTCACGCTAACAACTTACTTCTCAATCATTCAAAGCGGTAGTGGAGCATCCAAAGCACCAACCCTGCCCTTACCCTTCTCTTCACTGCTCTTCTCCTCACCTTCTTCCTCTTCCTTGTCTTCTTCCACTAGAAGTTTTCTCGCGAGCTTCAAGGAAGGGATGATGTGGTCGTGTATCTTGCGCTTTGCCTCGAACTTCTTCTTTCTTTCTGCAAGAGATGGAATGCGTCACGAACACTGCAAGAGTTATAGTTACACTGCAAGAGTTATAGTTACACTGCAGGAATTATAGTTACACTGCAGGAGTTACGTGAGGTGACCAATGTTCCTGATACACACTATCACCTGGATGAATGTTCCTGCTACACACTAGCACATGGATGAATGTTCCGGCTACACACTAGCACCTGGATGATTGCTCCNATGATATTGATAGTTCCATAAAAACTTATCTGGCGCTGGTTATCTTACAACAATGGTTGAGCGAGCCATGAGCATTACCTGTCTCTTATACACATCAGATGTGTATAAGAGACAACACTAGCACCTGGATGAATGCTCCTGCTACACACTAGCACCTGGATGAATGCTCCTGCTACACACTAGCACCTGGATGAATGCTCCTGCTACACACTATCACCTGGTTGAATGCTCCTGCTACACACTATAACCTAGACAAGTGCACTGCCTAGATGTATGCACCTAGATGCCGTAGTGAGTACCCACCTCGCTCCTCAGGCGTGAGGTCCTCACCAGATTTGAGGTCCTTTGCAAGACCACATGTGATCATTTTGCGAGGAGGCTGGCAGCATCCTTCTTTGCTGCAAAGAAAAATATTGAGTATTTCTCTGCATTATTAGTAGTGATATACATTATGATTACACTACAAACCAGTTTTAAACCTCACTACACTAATGTATAGTACTATACATTATGATAAAATTTGAACCCAGTTGAAATATCAGTTCAAAAATGAAAAAAAATTAAAAATATAATAACTACATTTTCAAGTTTTTTCAAGTATAAAGAGTAGGTAAATCATGGCAGAAGAATTCATTAAATACAATTATTATGGTAAATAAATCTAGTGTATTTAAATCCAAACATTCAAATTTCAGGAGTATGTAATTTACTTCAAGTTTATTTCATTGTCTCACATCACTAATTACATACCTGTTGCAACTGCCCATCCTGGTAGTGGCGATCAGTCTGCATATGAAGTACTGTATATACTAAATTTATTAACTGGAAAGAAATGAAATAATGATATTAAACACCTTCAAGAAAAAAAAAGCTCAACTTACAGCTCATTTACACAGTATGTTTCAGTTCTGAGTGATCTTATACTTTTGTACAAAATAGCACTTAGGTTTTCAAAAAATTGAATCAACAGCCAGCCACTTTAAAATGAGAAAAATTGTTTGATCAGGTATTAAGAACATAATATTCCTATACATAATCAGGTATATAATATATACAAGTATAGTCAGATGGGGTAAGACAGGACCGAAATCACTAACAAGCCTGTAGCATCTATACCATGAATAACTAAAAACCCTAAACCTATCACAAGGTGTATATATGCAATGGGCTTCTAAGCTACAACTCAGACGGTATATATGCAATGGGCTTCTAAGCTACAACTCAGACGGTATATATGCAATTGGCTTCTAAGCTACAACTCAGACGTTTTACATCTAACATAATTTTCTGTATAGATTAAAAAAAAGTGAGCTGGTCCCATCTTACCCCACTGGGGTAAGATGGGACCAGGCATGGGGTAAGAAAGGACCAACTGGCAATTCTTATGTTACAAGGTTTTTAATATAAGTACAAATCTGATATTCAATATTATCAATCTAGAAACACATTATTTGATTAAACAACCACTTGTTACTGTTTTGTGTTGCAGGAAGTCAACTCTAATACGTATCAGTCACATTGGAGTTTATGTCATGAAAAAACTTTAGTTACGCATAGTAATAGTGGGTTGGCTTTGGTTTATTGTAGAGCACTGCTAAATGCTTCATGTATATTCCATTAGTGTCATTGTCTGAAAATTTATCAAATTGGTAATAAAACCAATGGATAATAACTTAAGTGTCAGACGTCGTGTGTTTTCTTGCTAACTGCATTTGTGATGCAGTATGCACTTCTTCTAATGTAGCCCATGCCTTCTCACAGAGTTGTGATAATAATTATTTTTCATGTTTCACACAATGATTTTTCCTCCAGCCAATCTTGAACATAGTTCTGCAGCTCACTAATGGGAAGAGACAACCCTATTTTCTATGTCCCTTTGATGCAATTTAAAATAGTGCACTAAATTTCTCTAATTAAAAAAGCTAACAAGTTATAATGATGTTTGAGCCATAGATAAAATTTTTGACCAAAATACTCTATGTACTGCACAATAATATATTCATTTAAAAACTATTCTTCATAAACTGTCCCTAGGGTAATAGAGGACCATTTGTGGAGGAAGACAGGACCATTTATGGGGTAAGATAGGACCACTTGTGGGGTAAAACAGGATCATTTAGTGGTCCCGTCTTACCTCATGTCCAGTCCTTTTTTACCCCATTTTAGAATACATGTCAGGCAGTGATGGTAGCAGGTAGGAATGCCTAGTATGTTTCAAAAGTTGCTTATTACTTGAGGTTATCTGCCTACATCCACAAACCTGGCCAAAAACTTTTTTGTCATTAGACAGAGCTTATTTCCCAAACAGGGTTAACTATTTTGTGACCCTTCTTTACATAGGTTTTCTTAAAAAATTAGCCAGAAATTCATTATTTGCAGAAGAGGGTTGCCACAAACACTGAAATGACAGGCAATGATTGCTCTAACATATTCTTTTGTCAAATTAATTTCAGCGCAATTAGAATGCACGCCATGGGCTGGTCCTTTCTTACCCCATGAAGGCTGCGATCCTGTCTTACCCCATTTGACTATAATTCTTAACCCAAAATATTTATGCTGCAATCATCAGAATCTTCATAAGTCATCATATATCATAGATTCAACATTAATATTACTTTTTTGACTGGCTGTCATCAAGTGAGGTTGTGCGTTGCTTGGTTTGACTCTCCATTTCACCAAACTTCTGCCCCCATTCGGATACTGCTTTGCCTGTTTCCTTGTTTGCAAACTGTGATGGCTAGTGATAATGAGACACATCAGGACAAGTGACTTTTTAGCAAATTTTCTTACACTGAAGGCATTCAATTACTTCTTGTTAAATTTATTTAAAAAAGTTTCTTTGATGTTCTATTCATTATATAGTTTTTAATAAATTTTGTTCACTGATGCTAAATGTTGATTTGTATTGCAGAGGCTGCACAATCTTAATAGCGCAGTAATGAGTTTATTTAAACAAATGAAAAAATTTGGTAGAAAATATCAAAATACTTGGGAAAAATAATTTCCATGGATTAAAAAAGCTTCTGATGGCTCAGATGTCCTTTGCACCCTTTATTATTATTTACTAAGGCCTAAAAAAGCTGCTATTATTCAGCATGCACAAACCAAGAAACATAAGGAACTTGAAAATGCTTCAGCATCAGCTGCTAAAAGTGATACATGGAAACTGTTCAGAAAAATGCATGCAACTAGTGATGACAAAGCAAAAAAAAATGAAGCTGGAACTGTCTGTCGTAATGAGTTGTCATTGTGCTATTCGAAGTGTTAACCACATTTCAGATTTCATGACAAAATATGGAAAGGGAGTGATCTTGATAAGATTCGGCTACACCGTTTGAACCTTGAAGTGTGCTTGGTTGCTGAAGAATGTTATTGCTCCTTCTTTTAGAGATGTGTTGTCAGAAAATCTATCAGGAAAGAAATTCTCCCTCATTGTAGATGAGAGCACAGATGTTTCAGTTTCAAAAAACCTTTGTATCTTGGTCAGATATTTTAATGATCACAGTCAGCAGGTAGAAACTGATCTACTTGCCCTAGTTCCTGTGACAGTGACTGATGCGGCTGGAGAAGTTCTCTTCCAGGAAATTGAAGCTGTTCTTCATTCCTTTGGTCAAACATTCAAAAATTGTATAGGATTTGGTGCAGATGGAGCTAGCAGCTTGGTTGGAAAGAACAATTCAGTATTTTCTAGAATTCTTCAGACTAATCCAAAATGTATTCTTGTGAAATGCATCTGTCACTCTCTGGCATTGGCAGTAAAACATGCATGTGAGAAGCTTATGGCTGATGTTGGCTTCCTTGTGACTGAGATCCTGGCTTGGTTTTCAAAATGCACTCTGCAAAGAAATAATTTCCAAAATCTGTCTGAAGTTCTCAACACTGGTGGAGATGAACAAGGAACAGGATCTCTCCCTCCTTTCATGAAATCATCAAGTACAAGATGGCTAACCAAAGGTGAAGTGATGAAAAGAATTATGGATAATTGGCCTGAGCTGCAGGCCTACTTTTCCTTAGTTGAATCCTCAGGATCTTTTGAGACAAGGAGCAAAGGCAGAATTATTCTAGGAATGCTCGAAAATCCATACACTTTTCTCTTCTTCAGTTTTGCTAGTCCTTTGATAAGAGAGGCTGAGAAAATGAAAATGTTTCAAGCAGAGAAAGTGGATGCAGAAAAACAATGCAAAGAACCAATGGCTTTCCATAGGACACTTCATTACAGATTGTTTGACCAAAAGGGACAACCATTGGCCTTAAGCAATGTGGATTTTGGACATGACTTTGAGATTGAACTAAAAAAGAGTTTGGATCACAGTTCCCAGCAGGCTAATGTCAAATCAGAGGTAGCTTCTATGAAACAGAGATGTCATGACTGCCTAGCAGAACTCTTCAACCAAGTTAAAGTGCGACTACCAGATAACATCAAACTCTTCAATGGTCTGAGCTTTTTAAGTCCAAATATGGTAATGCCTCATGATGTGCATCGAGCTCCATTAAAACATCTCCCATTGAGCAATCTACTCAATTCAGAAATAGAGCAAGAATATAGGTCAATTCCATATCATGACTGGTCTGCTGACTTTCCACAGGGAATGCCCAAGGACGCCTTGGAGTTTTGGGCAGCAGTAGCATTACTAAAAAACTGTGGATGAAATAAAGTATCCAAATCTCTCTCAATATGCTTTATCATGCATGACACTTCCTGTCAGTAATGCTCATGTGGAAAGAATTTTTTCATATGTAACTTGGCTGAATTCAAAAACTAGAAATAGGTTACAATTAGCTATGATGGAAGCACTCCTGAGGATTAGAATGAATCTTTTGACTAGATGAGGATGTTGCAAGGAATTTGAGGCATCTGTAGACATGCTCAATAGATTTTCGTCTTCCATGCAGGGTTGGCGATTTTTTTTATTTTTTTTTAAATAAAAAAATCAATGCTTTTTTTATTTTTTCATGATTTTATTTAATTAATCGAATTTTTTATTTTTTCAGCTTTTTTGTCTTTTTGAGGTGTTATTTTTTATGTTGCAATTAGCCTACTAACAATAACAGTATATGGATCATAATGGATGGCTAAAAAGGGCACTTATTGCCTTCAATAATGGCCAACAGGCCAATGTGGTGTTTACCACTTAGGGATTGTTGGGTAAACAATTATTGATAAGTCTATTCATTAGCTTTGTAAAGTTTGTATGGAGCAAGGTAATGAGATAAATATTGACCATTTAACTGGCTTCAATATACAAAAACACTTCAGGAATGCAGATCTTCTAAACATTGAAAAGTCACATAACAGATAGGTAGCTGATAGCACAGTGCACAGCACTATCAATAGATCTACTAGTTTTATGTCCTATAAATCTACCAGACTCTACCTGAATGTAGAAATGATTAGTCTTGATAGTGGAAGCAGGGTTGCCGCGATTAATAAATCTAACATTAATTGAAATATATGAACCTGGCTCCAAATTCTCAACTGCATATTAAATCAATGAATTTGGTTTCAAACTATTGGTGTCAACTTTAAACTTTAAGTTAAGGAAAATAGGCTGTTAGTTATGACCAATCTGACTACCTGAGTATTTAGATCTTAAGAATAAAGGCACATTTTCAACAATTGTTTCGATTTGGGCAAACAGACCTGTGAATCTGGAAAATTTTAGGAAAGTTCTACCTAATATTCTAAATGTGTTTTTTAACATTGATAATAGTAAAAGCCTCAAAGTTTGATAAAAATTAGGTCCAATTCTTCAAAGTTTGTCTTCAATTCTTCAAATTTTCATTATTAGAACACAAGTTCGAATATCGGCTATGGACGAGCTATAGTTGCCCTTGAATTCCTTTGAAATTTAGACTTGAAGCAATGAGCTGGCACCCGAGTGTTTCTGATAATCATGAGCGAAAGCATTTCGCATTTGGTTGACCGGGTGCAGGCACGCGAATGAAAAATTAATTTCTTATACGTTGAAAAATGATGACGAGTAGGGCGTAACTGTACATGCAAGCTTTAAGGAGAGCACGCAGACAAGTTCTACATATTGTTCCATGCCGTGCAAGAGACTGAGAAGGAAAGTGATGCAGCTCATATAGAAGTGGAGTTGTCAGCAAGGCTCGCTTGTGCATGGATTGTAATTTGAATGAGGAGAAGAAAGTTCGGATTTTACAATTCGCCTCATCGCGTACTTACTATTCGGCTCATTCGGTTCGTTAAAGCGCTTATTTTTGCGATCTGAATCAAGAGCCTGGCCCACGCGGGACAATAAGCCTTTGTTCTCGCGCCTACCTCTTCCCTTGAACACCTAAGCCGCTGAGATCACCGCTCTCTGAAAGCCGCTTGCTCTCAAGTCTGTAACAATTTGTAACAATCAAACAATTTGTACAATTTTTACTCAATTTGATTTCGGTTTTTTAACTTGTGTTTATCTAGCTCTTGCATTTCAAGATGGCTGGTCAGATACCACCAAGCTTCCTTGTATTCCTATCTAGTTCGTAAATATATTATTAGACAACTAGCCTCTCAATCAACCTGCCGCTTATTCGGAACCCTTGGACCCTCAACTCAAATAAACCTAAGAAGATCATCCGGTTATTAATCAATACTGAACATTGATATAATATTATCGGGCCAGTCAGACCAAATCACATCCTGACAGCAGAGCGTGACCCTGAACTCAGATTTGTCCTGATGCCTGTATTATGCGGCAGTTTTATTGTGTGTGAGACATAATTTAATATGTTTAATGTAAAGAAACAATGTTTCTGACGGTAGGATTGCCTGCCCCTGTATTCTAATATCCGCCTTTCTTTACCTGCGCTATATTTGTTAGATAAAAACAATACATTAAATAAGCTGTAAGGGCAAAAAAATTATCTACTTGGTTTGGTTCAGCTATATGCCTAAATATTTTGCACCGACATACTTTCAAATAAAATCTAGAATGTAAAATGGTCTCCGGTGGTTTCTTTTTGTTATGTGCAGATTCTTTCGATTTGGTGTCATCCTCTTACAAATCACACAATCACATTTTGGAAGTAAAAATTTATAAGCCAATTTTATGTAGCTTGTTTCTACCATTTGAGAATATATTCGACATTCAAATGTTCGAGTTTTTTTCAATGTTCAGTTGCCTGCGATTACCCTAGCAACATTTCTCCGGACTCGAACGCACCACGCACGCTTCCTGCTATTTCCACACGCATAATTTCATCAATTTCAACTGGCAGGATGATGTTGAACATATGACTCTTGGATGTCAATGCACCATGACCATCATTGTCAGAATAATCATGTCTGCATTCATTTTGATTGAAAGAAAAAACGAACATATGTGCACAATATTCACGAAGCGCTCAATGTTGCCGTACTTTTTACATTTTGGCCGTGTGTGATCTGTAGACTGTAGCTAGGTATGTTCACAAAAAATTTTTTCCTATGAAGGTAATGAAAATTGTGCACCTTAAAATAGGAATAATCCAGAAAAATATCATGTATATTTAAGCGGGGTAGAAATAAAAGTGAAAAAGCTACGAATTTTGTCCTCTATTCAATTACGTCCCAAATTGCAGGGCATCTGCAAGGTACGCGTTGATATTAAAGAAATTAATTTTACCAATTTTTAGCGCATTTTCTCATTTATGAAAAAATCCACTATTGTGCTCGCTCTGTCCGTCTGTCCGCCTGTCTGTTCGTCCGTGACTTCACGTTTTCGTCGACGAGAAAATGCGCTCTCTGTCACTCACTGCAGTGAGTACTGAGTTATATTTTTTAAAACTACTTGATGAAAACCTTAACCTAAACTTAATTTTATACATTATTTCAACTTTGGAATAGATTCAACATATTATTTTTGATACGCATTATCATTACTTTACAGTTTTGCATAATTTAACTTCCTAGTTTAAATCAACTAGCAATACAAGCCATAACAATTTTTTGAACCAAAGTAGAAATTGTTTCGATTTGGGCAAAAAGGCCTGTGAATCTGGCAAATTTTAGGAAAGTTCTACCTAATATTCTAAATTGGTTTTTGAACATTTATAATAGTAAAAGCCTCAAGGTTTGATAAAAATTAGGTCCAATTCTTCAAATTTGATTAGGCCCAATTCTTCATAAGTCATAAGGAAACAATTTAAAAATCCTGCAGAGTTATATGAATAAATAATAAATCCGACTTATATTATCCGAGCACTAAGCAAGAAAGCTCGCTGCTAGATGATAGATATTTGCTAATATGTTTTTGATCATTTTGGAAACTTCAGAACCGCACTTTCTTAGGAAAATTTCTCCGACAAAACTTGGAAGTTATGGAATATTGACTTATTATCTTTTATTATCTAACTAATATTCAATAATTGAGACTTGAAGTTGAGTCATTCCTAGTATTCAATCTGGCAATGAGGATCACTATAATTGATGATTTGGGACTAAATTGAAACCACATAGATGAGCTTACGAGTTTCAATTACGAATCTCGAGTTAAATGAGCAAAAAGTTTTTAATAGTACTCAAATGGCGTGAGCATTGAGCAATTTCCACTATATGCTAAATTTACGAGTCTATTACACCGATTCATGTCACAACATGCTCGCGCTTCTACTAGCCTTCTTCAGCTTACTTATACTTCCTGTGCAAATAAGGTTTATAAAGGAGTCGAAACCTCTTAATGATTTGGCGACGGCTTGTCGAATTCTGCTTGATTTGATATGTAGTCCACGAAATTATTTCATCACCGAAAGTACCTGTCTAAACATATTTGGTACAAGGCGGAAAAAATGTTTGGACCCAATTTTATCTCAGATGAACAGTAGCCTACTACGTGGTACAATAATTTGAATAATATTCGGCTACAGAGTCTCCGAGACGTTTTAACATCTCGGTTTGCTCAATTTTGGCACACAAATATTGGGATGTTAAATAAATATTAAAATTTTTGTTCAAATCTCTTCAGTATTTTAGAAGCAATTTCTTCATCTCCGCGAATTTAAGCACGTATTGCTGTTTAAATCATGAACGCAAGTGAAATGGAAAAAAAATCGCCAACGAAGGCAAAAATTTTCACGAGCTAAATATCTCCGTTTGGTAGTTGGGAATGTATATTCAACATACGTTAAAATCTGTTCAGTAGTTTGGAAGGAATTCCTTGATCACCGCGAATTTAGGCCCGAATCGCCGTATAACTCACGAATGAAAGCGAAATTTTTGCTATCTCCCCATCACCGTTAGGTCCTAATGAATACGTGTAGGTACCAAGTTTCATTGAGCTGCGTTTATCACTTTGGGAGATATTCTTGAATCATTGAATTATGAGACCGGCCGCAAGTCCGGCCGTAAAATTGTTCGAGACGTATTTTAATTAACATAGTGATAACATAACATAGTGATGTCGGCACTGAAGTGTAGCCGCCTGTGTAGGCCTGATGTGGCCTGTCGCCGATTCTTTTCCTTTTCGTGCCTTGTTCACAGAAGTTCTAAAATCGTGTCATTTGGCCGGATCTTTTCATGACTGACCATAGTTTAAAATAACTACTAGACTTCCACCGGGCTCGATATGGTGCTAGGCATTTCAAATCTGAACATATATTTTTCCATAGCTTTATCTAGTCTGTTCTTGAACGCGTTCATACATGGAGCGACAACGATGTAATCGGGGAGGCTGTTACACATGTCGGTGATTCGAAGCGAGAAGAAATTTTGTCGCGTGGATAAGTTGCAGCGCAGTTTTTTTAGTTTGTAGCCGCGGTCCCTGGTGTTGGTTCTTGTTTTAAATTCTAGTAATCATTCGGGGACCTTGTATAAACCATGAGTATACTTGTATACTTCAATGAGGTTCCCACGCAGACGTCGATAACTGAGGCTTGGAAGCTTCGTAATCTTCAATCTTTCTTCATAGGACTTGCCCTTCAAGCCTGGAATTATCATTGTTGCACGTCTTTAAACATTCTTTACTACATTATTGTCCTTTTCAAATCTCGGTGACCACACGACGTTTCCAAACTCTGACTTCGGGCGCACGACAACAACAAACAACTGCATCATCGCTTCTCCATCTAGGAACTCAATATGAGCGTCTGATTAGTCCAAGAAGTTTGTTGGATGTGTTAGCTTACGTTTCAACATGCTTAAAAAATTTCAGCTCCTGTCGACAAAAACTTCGAGATATTTTTCCACACTAGAATTTTCAATCATTACTCTCTCGTTGCAACCATGTCTTCTCATACTGTAATCTTGCTGTTCATTGTTCTTCCCGAGGTGAAGTACTTTACACCNCTTCTGGTGTAGTTCAGTGTCCTCACTTATATTTTTTCGAAGTAAAAAATATGCCAAATGGGACAAGACTCACTGAGGCCGAGAAGACGCAGTTTTCGGCTTTGTGAAATGCAGTAGAAGCCAACGGGACATCGCAATGGAAATAAAACGCTCAAAACCCATTGCACAATCATTTTTTTGCTAATCCGGGTGGCTACGGGTGAAAAAAGCACACTGGATCAACCCCAAAATTTACCGACAGGGATCTTAAGAGACTGTTTTCTGAGGCTTCTACAACTTGCGCTACCTCTACTTCTATAAAATTGGCCACTGGAGTTGATATGACAGCACAACGCATCCGTTAGACATTGCATGACTCGAAGAAATTCAAATACATGACGAGGAAAAAATGCCCCTGTTCTCCAACAAAAGCATATTATCAACCGACAAAAATTTGCTGAAAAATATTTGCTTATTGGTAAGGGATGGCACAAGATTACCTTCAGTGATGAAAAAAGTTCAATCTTTAAGATCCAGATGGATGGCAATGTTATTGGCACCACTGGACCGTGAGCCTGAATTTTTTTCGAGCGGCAATCTGGTGTTGGTTCGGTCATGGTTTTTTAGGGCGTTTATCTGAAAGGGAAAATCAACTCTAGCTATTTTACATGGGAGACGAGATTCCGAGGCTTACAAGCACACGCTGTTTTACCAACTTCTCCCTTTTGCCGATGAGAAACATGAGGGAACATATTTTTTCCAACAAGACAATGCTTCGATTCACACCTCAAAATCAGTAAACATGTGGTTCCTAGCTCAGAATATTACTCTGTTGCCGTGGCCGGCGCTTAGTCCTGACCTCAACCCCATTGAAAACTTATGGGTCATCATAGCGAGGGATGTTTACCAAAATGAGCGCCAGTTCCAATTTGTGAGTGACCTGAGCACGGCTATCCTTCGTTCTTGGGATAAAATTTCTCAAAAGACACTGGATTACATGTTAAATAGCGTGGGGAGAAGATGCATTGAGGTAATTATGGCGAAAGGAGGTGAGATTGCCTATTAAAACGAGTGTATGTGATCCACAAACGGAATAACATATCTTGGTCTTATAACCATTTCCACCTAGGTTTTTCTAATTTTCATAATTTCTTCTCATATATTTTGAGAAAATTATTTTTTTCGCATAGCGTTGGAACCGTTTTTAAACGTAGTTTAACCTCGTATAATAAGAATCCCATAATTTTTTGTGCAAGAAAAAATATTTGGAAAAAACTGGGTGGTCGTATAGCCATTTCCGGCACTGTAGTCTGTTCTTGAACGCGTTGATACTCGGAGCGTCTACAATGTAATCGGGGAGGCTGTTTCACATGTCGGTGACTCGAAGCGAGAAGAAATGTTGTCGTATGGGTGTGTTACAACGCAGTTTTTTTAGTTTATAGCCGTGGCCCCTGGTGTTGGTTGTTGTTTAAATTTCTAATAATCTGTCTGGGACCTTGTATAAACCATGAGTATACTCAAGGTTTATATCATGAGTACATGAGTATGAGTTGCATTTCAGCACATAGCCCAGGTTTTAATGATTTTTAGGAAGAATTAGGGTTTCCTCAATCTACTAGGTTCATGAAACAAGCGTTAAAAGCTCAAAAAAAAAATTGAGTTGCAAAGACCCCCTGACATATTCACAAATTATATTATTGAAATGAACCCTAATTTCCCGTACAGAGTGCAATGAAGTCAGTAAATAATTGTGACAACATTAGAAGATTTACTGATTTATCTCCCAAGTAAATAAACTAAAGCACTTATTATACTCGGCAAATAATACAATTTTGGGAGACGCGGCGCGCGTAACGTGGATACGGCCTGCTTTATCTGTCCGCTTCGGTGAACAAAATTTCACCACATACTTTTGTATTGTTGGCTTTTTCTTGTGCTCTATAGCGAACAAGATGAAATTCTTTGCTTGGCTGAGGAAATTTCGTTGCTGTGATCCGAGGTCACAACAACGAAATTTTCTCAGCCAAGCAAAGAATTTCATCTTGTTCGCTAGAGCGCAAGAAAATCCAACAATACAAAAGTATGTGGTGAAATTTTGTTCATCGAAGCGGACAGATAAAGCAGGCCGTATCCACGTTCGGGGTTTTAAAGCAAATTACTTACTTCATATGCCCCTAAATTATTTATTTTACATGCGCGTAAATTATTTATTTCATATGCCCTTAAATTGTTTATTTTACATGCGCGTTAATTATTTATTTCATATGCCCTTAAATTATTTGTTTCATATGCTCTTAAATTATTTATTTCAAGTGCCCTCAAATTATTTATTTTATATGCCCCTAAATTATTTATTTCACGTGCGCGTGTATTATTTATTTCATCTGCCCTTAAATTATTTATTTTACATGTCCACAAATTATTTATCTCACATGTCTGCAAATTATTTATTTTATAAGCCCTTATTATTTATTTTACATGCGCGCAAATTATTTGTTTCGTGTTCCCGCCTATTAGGCATTTTATTTGTGCACGCTTATACTGTCTGTCTATTTTTTATGTGTCTCTTCTTCTCTCCTCCAGTCTTTTCTTTCCTGGTCGTCTCTCTTGACATCCCAGGGTGCAGATAGGCCATATATATCATAAATCTTTATATTATTTATTTTAGTATGAGCGGAGTAATTCATAATTTTTTTATTTCATGTGCGCCATATTATTTACGTCATGTGCCCCCATGTTATTTACGTCATGTGCCCCATATTATTTACGTCATGTGCCCCTAAATTTCGTTGTTGTGATCCGAGGACCCGACGGGTAAGTTCTCAACGCTAGCAAGTTTTTTTTAATTCGAATCTTCTAAATCTTTGAGTGCACCGCCAAGACTTTTAATATCAAAAACGGATCTATGGAGGAAATTTAAGGAACGGCTTGGGAGGAAAGAACGGCCAAAATAGCTGCGAAGGAGCTGCCCAAATGTTTCGGAAAATGCACCAAGCCTCCATGAAGATAATGAGACTTCGTAAATAAAAGTGGGCGAGTTGAAACGAAGTCGCGGATTCTTCTGCGAATAAGCTTGTAAATTTTCGAGNCAGATCCTCTCTTCAATAATGACGCTGAAGCTGCAATAGACGACCATCACCTGCCACCATCAGGCCGACGTGAGAAATACATTGTACTAATCGTGCGCCGGCAGCCGAAATTATAATCCTTTAATAACAAAGCGTCCAGTACGTGCTTCCATAGACATGGTGCCTCCACCCAGGGAGAGCTAAACATAGAGAAAATGAGTTTTTCTCTTGAATTATGGAGCTGCTGCATTCAAATATATTGAGCACATGATGTCCATGGGGCAGCTCAGCAACAACTTATGGCCGATCGAATAAAGTCGATTTTTTAATCGTTAGGAAGTACGTTAAGAAATTGTCTAACAAAGTTCGTCACGAGGAGCAGTGAGAAAATTGCTTGTCTGATACTCTGTTAAAGTTGAAAAATTATTCTACAATACTATCGAAATAGTATTATGCCCAAATTCAAGTAAATTTTAAAGTAAAACAAATAATATTCGAGATTTGTTGTGATGGCATGAAGAATGAAATTAAGTTGATAGATGCATAATCAGTGTTCAAGTAGGTCGCGATATCAGAAGACGGGCGACGTAACAGTGAACAGCTTTGCGGTGCCCTCACGTCGCATGATAGATCTTGCTAAACATTACCGATGTCAGCTGTTAATTGATATAATAGTACTCTATGTGCGATCGCAATTTAGATTTAAATATTGAAGTGTTTGGTTTCGTTAGATTTTAATTTTGATCCTAATATTTTCTCTAATGGCTTTCTCTCGTTGTTTCAGAGGCGAGGTCCTGCGGAGGTGACGCCCTGGCGATTTGATGCTATGCCTCGGGAATGGAAGGTGAGTTATGATTTGCCGACTGAAATATTTTTAAACCTGTTCATTTCCAGTCTGTTATTATGTTGTTAAAATTCCTGTCGGTTATTATGTTGTTCCAATTTCTGTCTGTTATTAAATTGTTCCAATTTCTGTTTGTTGATATGTTGCTTCATTATATGTCTGTTGATATTTTGCTTCATTATCTGTCTGTTGATATTTTGTTTCATTATCGGTCTGTTCATATTTCTTTCATTTCTGTCTGTTGATATGTTGCTTTATTATCTGTCTGTTGATATTTTGTTTCATTATCTGTCTGTTGATATTTTGTTTCATTATCTGTCTTTTGATATTTTTTTTCATTTTATGTCTGTTGATATGTTGTTTAATTTGTTCTGTTGATATCTTGCTTCATTTTGTATGTTGATATATTGTTTCAATTTTTCGGTCTGTTAATATGTTGTTTGATTTTCAGTCTCTTGATATGTTGTTTCATTTTGTCTGTTGATATGTTGTTTCATTTTCTGTCTGTTGATATGTTGTTTCATTTCTGTCTGTAGAAATGTTTTTTCATTTTCTGTCTGTTGATATGTTGTTTCATTTTGTCTGTTGATATGTTGTTTCATTTTGTCTGTTGATATGTTGTTTCATTTTGTCTGTTGATATGTTGTTTCATTTTGTATGTTGATATGTTGTTTCATTTCTGTCTCTTGATATGTTGTTTCATTTTCTGACTGTTAATACGTTGTTTCAGTTTCTGTCCGTTAATATCTTTTTAGGTGAGTCACGAATGCTGCTAATTCGAATTTAAATTCAACACTCATTCTGACTTGGAAATGGAAGCGAAACCATGAAATAATGAGGTTTATTCGTGAATCTTTAAGAATTATTTGAACCCTAAAATTTTTACAGTTTTCGTAATTTTACAGGCTGATGCAGAGTCTCCACCGGCGGTGGAGCCGGGTAGGAGAACCCTGCGACGTCAAGCCGGGCAGCCACAACGCCTGCCCGGCATGATGACTTCTCGGCGAGTTTCCGTCGAGCCTTCGAGCCCGTAGGTGAGTTTATAAAGCTAGTAAATTTGTCCCGAATCGAATTTAGTTCTGTCAATTTGAATAACTATTCTGTTATTGCTGTTGTAATATTATTATGCTTACCTTTGCCTCGATTTGATAGTGAATTAAATGATTTATGAGATTATTTTTACTGATAGTTAATGTTTCTAGAAGATTTTCTGCGATTTCACTGATCAAGATAATTATTATAATCAATGTACACTGTGCGTATTTTCAATTATTATAATTATAATCAATTTTCACTGTGCGTACACTGTGAAAATTATGACAATGTTTTGTAAATATTTTGTTTCGTTACGATATATGTTATTTCACTTATTTAAAAGGTACAACCTCATGTGTAAAATTTTGCACATTTAAAAATTGAAAATATTGTAGTTGGTGGTGACACAGTCGTATTGTTGGTGGGTTATGAGGTGGTGTTCGTTCCAATCGCAAATTAGAATTAAAGTATTGTGCTGTTATAATGTATTTAAGGTTTTGTTAGAATTTAATTTTGATTATAATATTTTCTTAACGGTTTTCTCTCGTTGTTTCAGTGTGAGGATGATGCTGTGGAGATGAAGACTTCCTAGCGACATCACGCTGAGCCTCCAGACAGGGAGGTGAGTGATGATTTGCCAACTGAAGTATTTTTAAGTGTTTCATTTTCTGTCTGTTATTATGTTCCTTCAATTTCTGTCTCTTATATTTCTGTTTCATTTTCTGTCTGCTAATATAACGTTTGATTTTATATCTGTTGATTTGTTGTTCCATTTACTGTCTGCTTATATGTTGTTACATTTTCTGTCCGTTAATATGTTGTTACATTTTCTGTCTGTTACATTGTTTGTCCATTAATACGTTTCGATCTGTAACTTACCACGGAGCAATAGCGAACCAAGAGCTGAGCTGCGTTGTCTCCCATTTTGCGCGTCTTGTTTAATTGGCTCTCGCTAAAAATTAATGATATCACAAGCAAGTTTCTTAATTGTACTATTTTTCTGATAGCGAATTTGAACTGTAACATTACAGTAATAAAATGCATATTTAGAATTTAGTTTTGCTCATTATATTTTCTCTAATATTTTTTCTTTCGCTGTTTTAGGAAGCGCGTCCTGAGGCGGTGACGACTTTTCGACGAGTTTCCGTCGAGCCTTCGTGCCCGGAGGTGAGTTTAAAATGCTAGTTGATTTGTCATGAATTGTATTTAGTTAACATATCGAATAACTATTTTGTCATTGGTGTCATTAACTTTGCGTTGATTTGTAAGTGAATTAAATTATTTTTGATATTAGTTTTAATGACAGTTGATGTTTCTAGTAGTTTTTCTACGATTTCGTTGATTAAGATTATAATAATAATCGATGTAGTATGAACAACTGCTTACACTGTGAAAATTATGGCAATATTTTGAGATATTTTGTTTTGTTACGATATCTATTATGAATGAGATACGACCTCATGTTCAAAATTTTGAGGGGGAACTCACCATCTCGTAGGTGAGTTCCAAATGCTACTAATTTGAATTCAAATTATACACTCATTTTGTCTTGGAGATGACAGTGAAAAAATTAAATAGTGAAGTTTATTCCTGAATCATTAAGAAGTATTTGAATCTTATCACTTTTTTACTGTCTTCGTAATTTTCTGTCACTTACCGCTGAACAGGCTGATGCATCTCCACCCGCGATGCAGACTCCTGCTGGACCCAGCATCTTGCGCAGACCTGAGCAGTCCCGACGCCTTCCCTCTTCGCTGAAAGTATCCTTCGGAGGGGAGTAGTGCACGTACTTCTCCCCGGCGCTGCCAACGGACGTCTTCCTGAAGCCTCGACCCAGTGTCTTGCGCCTGTTACGGCGCCGCTCTTGAAAAACGCACAGGGACATTTTTCCTTGTGATGGAGGATGAAAAAAAACTTCTAATCGTGACGGGGGACGCGTGTTCCACGTGTCCCTCGTGAAGGCCCGCCAGATATATATTTCATGTCTTGTGTCCGCCACATATATATTTCATGTATTGTATATATATTTCATGTAATAACATGGCGGGCACATGGCATATTTCATGTATTTGGCACATATTTTACCTGATCTCTTTCATGTATTGTATATATATTTCATGTAATAACATGGCGGGCACATGGCATATTTCACGTATTTGGCACATATTTTACCTGATCTATTTAATTTTGTTTGAGTGCGTGCTCCGCATTTTCATTGCTCTCTTATGTTTTCATTGCGCGCTTATTGTTTCATTGCTCGCTTATGTTTTCATTGCACGTAATTTTTTTATTTTATGTGCCTTCATATTATTTTTACGTCATATGCCGCTTCTGAAAGGTTCCCTGAAGTCCAGCTGCCGTCTGCGCGTGATGAAGCAAAACAAGAATTGCGGTGCAAAATTGCACTTTCTTTTTACCTAATTTTGCTTTCATTTCGAGGATTTTATATCACAACTGGTTTTCGTTGGAAAATAAATATATGGCAAATAAAATAATAAATGATATATGAATTATTTGAACATGATCGCTCACGCACACATCATTGCAAAGATCGAATTTAATACCGAAATGCCACAGTGGAAAAAGATGTGGATCATAAAGTCCTAATGGTGACACACTTTCGTACTCACAGCACTGCTATATTCAGCTGTTAAACAGATGTTATCTTTAGCTGTTATCTTCAGCTGTTATCTTCAGCTGTTATCTTCAGCTGTTATCTTTAGCTGTTATCTTCAGCTGTTATCTTTAGCTGTTATCTTCGGCTGTTATCTTCAGCTGTTATCTCCAGCTGTCTAACAGATGTTATCGTGAGTCCGTGAGACAATGATTCAGATACCTGATGCTTCAAGTCTCAAGAATTTACTTACCATTATTTCGGATAAGAAGGCAATAAAGTTCATTTTACTGCGAAGTTACTCGTCATATTTCGATTCCACAAATAAGCTTGCGAGCAGTTATATTTTTAAAGCATTACCCGCTCAATCAAGACAAGTAGGAACAAAAAGTTTTACGTCCACCATCAACCTTTTTGATATGAAGCTTTCAAAAAAATTTAATCTGAATTTAACTTCCATTCGTCGAGACCAATTTCTAAATTTCATCGTCGTAATGGTGCTTCCGTTGTATACCAGTACATTAATAATAATAATAATAATAATAATAATAATAATAATAGCGGTTTCAGCGTTTATTAGGCCTTAGGCCTGTCGCCGATTCTTAACATCGCAGAACACTCACAGTATTTTCCGGTCTCGAAGTCGCAACTCACTGCTACAATTCTGCTGTGCTTAACCGCCCGGCCTCCTTGCCGATTCTGACCACAAACTGGCGCACAGAGCTGGGATCCAACCCGCGCCTCTCTAGTGCGTCAGTCCTGGTACTCTGAACTGTAACCATTGGGCCACCCTGCATTAAGAAAAGTTTTCAAAATTAAACTACTTGCAATGAAGCAAAACTAAAATAAAATATCGTTAAGTTGGCCCAGTACCAGAAAGAGAGCGCTACACTACCGCTAATGAAGTGTAGTACTTTGATGGAACTCGCCTAACTAAAATTCAAGTCTTCATTCATTCAGCCTTTCAAGAGAATGATGGAGAACCGACGCGAGGGAGAACGTTTGTATCATTCAGGACAATACACAAGAAAAGCCGAGACCCAGCTGATCAAAAGTTGCTCCTAAAGTGACACAATGAAGGGATACAATGCAGCAGTGAAGGGATACAGTGCAGCAATGAAGGGATACAATGCAGCAATGTAGGGATACAATGCAGCAATGAAGGGATACAATGCAGCAATGAAGGGATACAATGCAGCAATGAAGGGATACAGTGCAGCAATGAAGGGATACANGATGCTTAATGTTACCTAATTCTTATAGTTACCTAAATCTTACCATTACCTAATATATTACCTAGCTCGAACTATTACCTAAAATGTCATTTACCGAGTAGCTATTACCTTGAATATTCAAATTGCTACCATAACATTTTACCAACTAGCTCCAGTGCTTTAGCTCTTTATTACCTTACCTTGAAACTTTACCTTACCTGCTAGCACTGAGCTCATTACCTAATATTACCTCGAGTAAAATTTTCTCACCTAAGATATTAAACGGTTACCATTATCCCATGTACCTGTGTCATTACCTAGGAATATTTTCTGATACCAACTATGTTTAATATCCGGGTTTAAAATTCTTACCGATTCAAGTTGTTTTGCGTCTCTCATAATTTTGTTATTTGACAGTTTCACTTCATCCTCCTTTTCGGAACCGCGGGTGGCGGATGGTCGGGGGGAGCGCCACCGACGGGCTTAACCCGTTATCTTCTCCGACCGCCAGTTTCGCAACAGTTTCATTCATCCGTATAAATAAAATATTCTTTGAATTGAAGCTTAATTTATTCCCCACTCGCCATAGTTTTCGAAACTTTCTTAGGAAAATTTCTCCGGCAATGCTTGGAAGTTATGGAATATTGACTTATTAGCTTTTATTATCTAACTAATATTCAAAATCGAACATTGAGACTTGAAGTTGCGAGTCATTCCTAGGACTCAATCTGGCAATGAGGATCACTATAATTGATGATTTGGGACTAAATTGAAACCGCATAGATGAGCTTGCGGTTTTCAATTACGAATCTTGAGTTAAATAAGCAAAAAGTTTTGAATAGTACTCAAATGGCGTTAGCATTGAGCAATTTCCACTATATGTTAAATTTACGAGTCTATTACACCGATTCATGTCACAACATGCTCGCACTTCTAGTAGCCTTCTTCAGCTTACTTATACTTCCTGTGCAAATAAGGTTTATAAAGGAGTCGAAACCTCTTAATGATTTGGCGATGTCCTGTCGAATTCTGCTTGACTTGAAATGTAGTCCACGAAATTAATTCATCACTGAAAGTACCTGTATAAACATTTTTTGCTACTCTGTAATTTATGGACCCAATTTGATCTCAGATGAACCTACTAGTACAATAAAAAAATGTATCCAAAATTCGGCTTTAAAGTCTCGGTTCTTTAGTAAACCATTTTTTGGCTAGTCTAACAAATCTAACACCTGCACATGAAGTCAAAATGGCGGTCGCGGACGAAACTAATGTAGGTTTAGAAAGTATTTTTTAGCGCAAAAACAGTGACTAAGACTGCGCTCGCTGACACGTCGGACTCTCTAATAATATTGTACTCATTCTCACGTAACACTTCCAATAGAAATAATAGCTCCTTTTAGCAATCGCTCTGTACTTTCGATAAATGATTAATACCAAGTAGCTAGCGCACAGCAATGATTCTAGCTTCTTTTTACTAATTTCTTGAAAAAATTGACACTTTCACGGTTGAGGTTGAGGTGGTCGACATAATTTAAACTAAGATAAATTAATAATAAAAAGCGATTCTGGAACAGGGTTTGGTTAATATTGTTTAGTGAAGTCGTCAGTTGTACTTAGTGTACTGTGCTCAAATTATTATTCACGCATAGCTCCATTAAATTATAGAATATTCCAATTAAGCAGTCTAAACGCAATTTTATTAAAAATGCCCGGCAAAATGAGTTCTCCCTTCCCTCGATCCTTTTGTTTCTTATCCGCACTGTGAAATCGGCAGGATAAATAAAGTTTAATGAATTCTGCCTTTGTTGGACAGACCTTGATAGGGTAACATGGGGCAGCGAGCCCACTGCGGGTCATGGGCCCATATTGACTCTTGCCTTGCCAAAAGTTGATTTCAGTCAACACCAACGAGCCAAAAGTTGATGAGTTTTTATGGTGTTGGCTTAAATCACGATTAGGTACGAATTCTCTGCGCATAATATCTGGATTATGGACGAAACTGGAACGAAGTTTTTTTTCTGATCAACTAATATATTTTTTTCTAGTCAAGGATACATTTTTTTCATGTCAAGGACGAATTTTTTATCGAAAGGATATATTTTTCAAGTCATGGATATATATATTTTTATGTCAATGAAATATTTTTCTTCACGTCAGTGATATAATAACTGATAAAATTTTCAAGTCAAGAGTATATTTTTTCAAGTTAAGAATATGATTTTTTGAGTTGTTAATAAATGAATGAATGTCATATTTTTTATTACATTTATCATATTTTTAACAGTAAAATGTTGTTTTATCATTATTAAACGAAAAATATGCAATTGTGGTAAAGGGAACAAGGTGGGCGCCTTGCCAAAAGCCCATGGGCCCATTGCCCCAGGGGTGGGGCTATGGGCCCATTTTGTTTTTACAAAATAGGGTTTCATTAAAAATTGAATAACTCGTCTAAAAAAGACGTCCAAAGGAGTCTAATGCACATCACACATTCCTCATTAGTTGTACCTTTAAACAAAACAAAGAACCACCTCGTATCAATTACAACTTCATCAAAAATTTAGTTAAAAAAAAGGAAAAAAAGGCTGCCCCATATTGCCCTACAGACGGACCGTCAATATCAGACAGACCTTGATACAGACAGACCGTCAATTTTAGACATACCTTGACACAGACAGACCGTCAATTTTAGACAGACCTTGATACAGACAGGCCATCAATATCAGACAGGCCTTGATACAGACAGACCGTCAATATCAGACAGACCTTGATAAGACAGGCCGTCAATATCAGACAGACCTTGATGCAGACAGACCGTTAATATCAGACAGAGCTTGATAAAGACAGACTGTCAATATCAAACAGACCTTGATACAGACAGGCCGTCAATATCAGACAGACCTTGATAAGACAGACCGTCAATATCAGACAGACCTTGTTAAAAACAGATCGTCAATATCATACAGACCTTGATAAGACAGACCGTCAATATCAGACAGACCTTGATAGGCAGACCGTCAATATCAGACAGACCTTGATAAGACAGACCGTCAATATCAGACAGACCTTGATAGGCAGACCGTCAATATCAGACAAACCTTGATAAGAAAGGCCGTCAATATCAGACAGACCTTGATAAGACAGACCATCAATATCAGACAGACCTTGATAAGATAGACCGTCAATATCAGACAGACCTTGATGCAGACAGACCGTCAATATCAGACAGACCTTGATAAAGACAGACCGTCAATATCAGACAGACCTTGATAAGATAGACCGTCAATATCACAGACGTTGATAAGACAGTCCGTCAATATTAGAAAGACCTTGATACAGACTGACCGTCAATAACAGACAGACCTTGATAGGCAGACCGTCAATAGCAGACAGACCTTCATACAGACAGACTGTCAATATCAGATGACCGTCAATGTCAGAATGAACAAATTCTAGGCGATAACTTGTCATAAATTTCGTGTTGAGTGAATGGTTCTCAATTTCCTTCATCAATTCCTGACTTGTTAAATTTAGTTGCTACTCCAGCCAGGTTGGGCTGCTTATATTGTTGGAGTGAAATTGATACTTGTAGCAGTTCTTTAGCAGGAAATATGCTCAAATTTTATTAATTTTCTTAGCAAGAAGACATGTCGTGATAATTCAAACATCGCTTTCCTTTTCATCATGACGGTAAAGGATGAGACTAATTAAGTAGAGGGGTGAACTAATTAGAAGAGGTTACTAACTGACGGATGTGACTAAGTAAAAGCAGCGATTAATCAGATGGCATGACTAATGAGAGTGTGTGTTTAGTTAGATGGTGCGACTAATTAGAAGGTCCGATTAATCAGAGGATGCGACTAATTTAAGGCAACTACTAATTAAAAGGAGCCTACAAAGTGCCCGCTTCTTGCGTGTGTGTAAAACGCGATCAAAATATAGTCGATTTTAATCCATTAGTTAATTTAGTTTTATGCTGGCTCTCGACTAACCTGGTGGTAGGAAATATTTGGTGCTTGGTTTAATTATTCTGAATCGTGTTCTGAAAATTTACACTCGTTTTTAAGTTTAACCTTGTATTTTTGTATTCATATGCGAAACGCATTTTGCTTAGCTTGCTAACCACATGTACAATAAACACGCAATTATTCTTACTTACACGCAATTCTTCGTTTGTTATACACGCAATTCTTCGTTTGTTATACACGCAATTCTTTGTTTCACAGGAACTGTTTTTAGTAAGAAAATAACACCAAGTCATGTATTAAAAATTCTTCGAAACGAATACAATTCACATAGATATTTAAACCTAAATCTGAAAAAAATTATTTGGAAAGAACAATGCTCGTCCATGAAAAGAAATTGGGATTACGATTCAAATTTGATGACTCTGAAATTATTTATCATTTATTAATAATTAACATAAATAAATATAAATAAAATTATTTATTTATTGCACAGCTCTACTATAGTCGACATCTTGTGCTCTCAAAACTGACGTACACTTACATGACTTGGACTTCCCACTTGGAAAAAGCAGTTTTGTGATCAAATTAGGAGCGAACAAGTTGATGCAGATTTTTCTGTCGTAGTTGTGAAATTATCTCGCCCAGACGAATATAAGACGTCCAAAAGTTGTCTGGAATATTTTTAAATCTGGAAATTGAAAAATATTCATCGCGATGGACTAAGCCTGAATAAATTTAATAAAGTAACAACGCAGGCAACAGAAGCACTGCAAATTAGCATTCGCCGACTCACTCAGCCAGAAAATCAAGCCAATTCTGTCATTATGACACAAAATGTCAATTATGACCCAACACGAATATGAGAACAGGATCCTTCATCCTCCAAGAAGGAACCGCTGGTTACAAATGGTTCCTCCGCAAGAGGACGGAGCTGGCAAGATCACCAACAAGTTTCTTAGAGGCTTGCTCTATAGCCGATAATTACCATCCAGAACTTGGATCTCTATCAAATTTGCTATTTTCTCACCTGCATGTACGTTGTTATAATTCCAGGTATGAGGCTTTAGTTGTTTCATAATTAGGCAATTAAATTATATATTAGTTCGTACCAAATGACCAAAAGTTTTATCAAAATCCAGAACCAAAAAATAGCAATGTCAGCAACATGATCAATTGATTAAGAAAACAAAAGTTTATGCATTAACTTTATTAAGTGAATGTCTCGTCCAGTAATATTGTCCATACTGTGCAATGCATTCAAATTTCACGTTCAGAAAGACTTGTAGCCTTGGGAACAGTGGTTCAAACAATTCGGTATAGTACGCTTTGATAAATTTTCCACACGAGGTGCTCACACATTGCAGTCAATTAAAGCTCCGTATTGGTGGCTAAAAAGTGAAAAAAATAAGCTCGCCATTGCGCTTATTGGCAACTATACGTGGAGTGCAAGTCGGAATTATTCTTTGAACTTTTGTAGGAAGAAACGCTCGTTTCGAAACAAAAATATCAAACATATCTTGATACCGTCACGCTATCGGAATTGCGGTAGCAACTGCCGCTCGAAGCAATCTGAACTGCACGACTTATTGACTGTTAACCTTTATAAAGATTACCAGAAGAAATGTAAAAACATGAAGACTGAATCTTACTTTAGTTCCAAATCATTTTGTAAATCTTGTAATAATGAGGTGCACTGCGACAAGTTTCACTCGCCTCTGTGTTGGTGGACATCGCAATTCTTATTATAGGCAATATATTTAATCGAAAATATCTTGTTCTCGATTTAAAATATGAATGCTCTGATGAATTGACACGGGATGAGCATCGCATTAATTTACAACATTTTGCTCAATCGAAGAGCAACCAGGAAAATGACTGCGGACATGCACAGCAATAAAGTTCACTGCACAACTTACCGCAGATATAAAATTTCTTGGACAGGCTGTGAGGAAATGTAGTGGTGACAGTACTGATGATAAAATATTTTTTGCTATTTGAATTCTTGATCATTGTTACATCATGTATTTTAATGACGACTTCTAAAACATTCATTTATATTTAATTTACAATATTCTGCGCTCATATATGACCATTTCATCCAGTGCAATGAAATATGTAAGTAACTGCGTTATAACAAGTTTTCATATGTACAGAAAAATGGCAGAAACTGATTCATAGACAAAGTTGAAATTCAAAAACAACTTTAAGTTGATGGATAAATCTATGTTATTCACATGCATAACGAATTAAGAACAGATTCTAAAGTAAAGTATAATATGTACTATTCAGTCAAAAACCACCAAATGTAGGTACAGCCCCCATCAGTGGCAAACGCATTGCTAACTTAGTATCAATAAATATGTAGGAGGGCGCTTCTTGAACTTCATTACTTGGTTTAAGAATCTTACAATGAAAAGTTCAATATAAGACGGTCTACAATACTATTTTTCTTCGCATTACTTAAATAATAAAACACTGGATGAAACACAGAAGGTAATTTGTCGCCTGAATTCAATCATTATATTTTTCATTGTGGAATTAAGTCACGAAATGTACAAGAATCAGCAACAGGCCATGGGCCTATTTCTTCAGCACTAACACTTCTATTCTATTATATTATATTCTTTTCCATTCTATTCTATAAGGTAGGCGCTATATACCGGCCAGTCCGATACTTAATGATTTGATGCAGAGACCCAGGATTATGCTCGACATTTTCTCAATTCTAGCATGAGTGAGTGCGTGTTATTTGTGTTTCTACGTCTTCCCCAGGTATTTCTAACTTTTTTTAAGAGAATAATATATGAACGACAGAAATTTCACATCGAGTCAAATCGATTGATTTGAATATTCAATGGAGCAGGGGTGAGTTGAGCGATTTGAAAAATCGTTAATTCGCTTCTTCAAATGCGTTTCATGCCCACCTTATATAAAAATAAACGTATACTGGCTGTTTCTTCTTAATTCTTTTCGTTCAATGTATAATCCATAAAATGAGCTAAAGTTGTTCTTAAAATTCAAAAAGAGATGATTTTCAAAACCAGACAAATTTTCAAAACCTATGATTAATCAATCAAATTATGAATTTGGAATCCAGACAGAAAATAAAAATTATAAAAGAAAAGAATATCGTAAACTATCGGCAAGTACAATTCCATTGTGCCAGAAGGAGGCATCGAAAATTGCATTTGATTCCTTGAATATGGATCTTCATGTTTAAATATAAGATTTGTCAGTAATTTGTCTGGATAACTAAAGATATTTAAGATTCGATGAAAGGCTGAAAAAAGTCATTTAAAATTTTAAAAATTAAATTAACTCGATTTCATGCTTTCAAAGATGGAGAAAAGGACCAGTTCCTTTACAAATCGATGTTTTGTTCACAGGAATGCTTGAAGTTTGCAGAGGCAGATTGCCCCAGTGTCAGCCTCGTACTGAAGCCGAATGTAGCGAATGCTGCCGGACGCAACTGAAACATTCAGGTGAGTGATGGTACAATTCTCATTAACAAATATGTACTTGTATATATTCAAAATTTCGATCTATATAAATTCCGATCATCCCAGCATTTTTCAACCAGCATGCGTGCCACTGACTTGTCGTGACAGAGATGCGCGTGTCACTCACTTGGCTGAGTAACAGCTGAGTTACTTTTTCTAACTATTGTAGAGGTATGATTATTATGAGTTATAACGTGCGTATAGGTGTGATTAATATGAATAATAACGTACGTATAGGCATGACTAAAACGAGTTATGACCTGGATATAGGCATAATTATTATATGAGTTATATCGTGCGTAGAGGCATCACTCACATGAGTTATATCGTGCGTATATGCATCACTCACATGAGTTATATCGCGCGTATATGCATCACTCACATGAGTTATATCGCGCGTATATGCATCACTCACTGGAGAAGTTGTATTGTTGGTAATCTGAACCATTGGTGTTTGGAGTCGTGCCGATGATCGGGTCTGTAGCGTTGCCGATGTTGCCCGCCTGTAACCATTTAATATTAATGTGTAATGATTTCTTTTATGTATTTTGAGGTTAAATTACTAGGAATAAGATTTGCATTTAAGCGCATTCAAGTTAATAATTTCGTTGCATTCAGAGAATTAACGCAATTTTCAGAATAGTGTGATTTGTTATCGAAAGTTGCTCTTTCACCGACATTAAAAATCAGACAGCAATTATGCCACCTTTTCTATATCGTACGTCCTCAGTAGAGTGTCTATGTGACACTAGTGATGTAGCAAATATTTATGTACGACTATAATAAATTTATGGTTAAAGACAATACACCTAAACCTTCGTATAGAAAACTTTTTGACTGGGTTAAAAATCAACTTTCATCATATATCAGAACTTTCATCAAAACATTAAGAAATTAAGTTTCTTCTTTGATATAAAAATATCGGATCGAAAAGAATTATTATTGCCGGTACCAGTTTACTCACACGCACAACGATGAGTGTGAAGTACAAGACGTCGTCAAAAGCTGGGCCTGTGATGACAACAGTCCTGATGGGCAGGCTGGTCTGTAGGTCGACCACCGCCCAGTTGTCGTCCGCGGGGCTGCAGAAACAATCCTTCATCGTGTTGTAGCATGTCGTGCCAGCCGTCTGTGAGAAAAAGTTATTTAAAAGGATTCCTTTCCTTATCAATAATTTTAAATTTTTGACGGGTTCTCATTATTCAAAACGCCTCGCTGTTTCCAATGAAAATCATTAAACATTGATATGTGATGAGTCTGTGAGAGTCTCATGAGTCTGTGAGTCTGTGCGGGACTCATTTGTAATCCAGAACATCACCAAGCCAACCCATTTTAGGGGAAAACAGACCCCAAATATTCTAGAATTTGTGTTTACCAGTGAAGAACCAACGATACATGAGATTCGCCACGAGGATCCGTTGGGCAAAAGCCACCACCAATCATTGTTTTTCAGTATTAAGTGTGTCACGGACGGACAGACAGACAGACGGACGGACGGACATGACGAGCATAATAGCGCCTTTTTTTCCATAAATGAGAAACTGCGCTAAAAAATAAGCTCGTACAATGCGCTTATTCGCAACTATACGCGGAGTGCAAGTCGGAATTATTCTTCCAAATTTTGTAGGAAGAAACGCTCGTTTCGACGCAAAAATATCAAACTTATCTTGATAATGTCACGCTATCGGAATTGCTGCAGCAACTGCCGCTCAAAGCAATCTGAACTGCACGACTTACTGACTGTTCACCTTTATAAAGATTGCCAGAAAAAATGTAAAAGCATGAAGACTGAATCTTACTTTAGTTCCAAATGATTTTGTAAATCTTGTAATAAGGAGGTGCATTGCGACAAGTTTCACTCGCCTCTGTGTTGGTGGACATCGCATTTCTTAATATAGGCAATATATTTAATTGAAAATATCTTGTTCTCGATTTAAAATATGAATGTTCTGATGAATTGACACGGGATGAGCATCGCATTTGCAATATTCTGACCAATCGAAGAGCAATTAGGGAAATGACCGCGGACATGCACAGCAATAAAGTTCACTGCACAACTTAGTGAAGATATAAAATTTCTTGGACGACTGTGAATAAATGTGGAAGTGAGAGTACTCATTCTATAATATTTTTTGATATATACATTCTAGATCATCGTTCCATCATTTATTTGAATGACTTCTGGAACATTAATTTATTTGTTGTTTACTTAAAGATTAGGAACTTATCATTAAGTTGCATCCTTATGGAGCAGGAAACAATACCAATAAGGATGATTGTAAACTGACTCTTTGCTCCCGTCTTCGAGCTACTCATTAACATAATAAATGCAGAACTAGAACCATCCGGTATTTTTATTAGCAGATTATTATTGAACTTTCATCTTACCCTATTTACAAAGCCTCGCCATGGAACTATTATCTTACCATATCCATCAAGTCATCAAATCGGTATCAAATTGCTATATAATTTATAATATTTTGCGCCTATAAGACTATTTCATCCAGTGCAATGAAATATGTAAGTAACTGCGTTATAATGAGTTTTCATGTGTACAGAAAAATGGCAGAACTTGATTTACAGACAAAGTTAAAATTAAAAAACAACTTTACGTTAATGGATAAATCTATGTTATTCACATTCATAATGAATTAAGAACAGATTCTAAATAAAGTATAATTTGTAATATTCAATCAAAAACTACCAAATGTATGTACGGCCCCCATCAGTGGCAAACGCATTGCAAACTTTATTTCGTTCAATGTAGAATCAATGAAATGAGCTAAAGTTGTTCCTTAACAGTCAAAAAAATGATAAGTTTAAACAAATGTTCAAAATGCATGATAATAATTGAAAAATTAATCAAATTGTAAAAGGACCAGTTCCTGTGAAAATCGTTGTTTTGTTCACAGGAATGCTTGAAGTTTGCAGAAGCAGATTGCCGCAATGTTGGCCTCGTACTGAAGCCGAATGTAGCGAATGCTGCCGGACGCAACTGAAACATTCAGGTGAGTGATGGGTACAATTTGCATTAACAAATATGTACTTGTATGTATTCAAAATTTTGATCTATATAAATTCCTTTCTTCCCTGCATTATATTCAACCAGCATGCATGCCACTGACTTGTCGTGACAAAGATGAGCGTGTCACGCACTCACTCGGAGTATAGGCATCACTCACATGCGTTACATCGCGCGTATATGCATCACTCACTGGCCAAGGTATATTGTTGGTAGTCTGAACCATTGATGTTTGGAGTCGTGCCGATGATCGGGTCTGTATCGTTGCCGATGTTGCCCGCCTGCAACCATTTAATTTCAATGCGTAATAAATTCTTTTATATATTCTGAGGCTAAATTACTAGGAAGAAGATTGCAAGGCATAAATTAATAACTTTATTTCATTTAGAAAACTAACCTAATTTTCAGAACAGTTTGATTTGTTTTGCTCTTCACCGACATTAGAAACCAGGCAGCCATCATGCCAGCTGTACTATATAAATCGTCCTTAGTAGAGGACGTTAAAAGAACAACTAAAACACTATATTGGAACTTTCATCAATGCATATTAGGAAATTAATTTCCTTCTTTGACATAAAACATCAAAATTGATCATTATAGCCGGTACATATTTACTCACGCGCACAACGATGTTTCTGAAGTACTCGACGTCGTCAAAAGCTGGGCCTGTGATGACAACCGTCCTGATGGGCAGGCTGGTCTGTAGGTCTACCACCGCCCAGTTGTCGTAGTCTGGCGAGCAGAAACAATCCTCCATCGTGTTGTAGCATGTCGTGCCAGCCGTCTGTGAGAAAAATTTATTTAAAAAACAATTCCGGAAAAGATCATTTCCCTATAATTAATTTTAAAATTTTGAAGGGTTCTTATTTTCCCAAAAAGCCTCGCTGTTTCCAGTGACAATCATTCAGCATTGATATGTGATTAGCAATAATCTGGATGTGCACGTAGAATTTCATTATTTATTTCATACTAATAACAATTTCCGTGTAAAACATAGCGGTTTACCCACCAGCATGGAAGCAGATGAGTATCCGTCGAAGACCCCAGCCGTGAACACAGGTTTCCCCATAGCGACATCCACGGCCGTAACGGGCGCCGTCCGTTTTGGCCAATACGCCACAACGGTTGGCCCTGGCAGCGTCACTGCTTCGTAGCTCGGGTCCGTTTGGAACGACCACACGGAGCACACGTCGTCTGGTACGAAACTTCACGTCATAAAAGTTTTATAGTCCAGCTTGAAATGGCTTTTTAAAGAATTTTTCTTTGTAATAAATGTCAATCTTTTTATTTTTGGGTCGGAAATCAATCATTGGGTCGTCCTGAATGGCTCATATACCTACATATTCATGTCGTTTGCAAAGTAAAATTGAGATTTGATTGAATAAATTCTATGTTGATAAACTTCTCTCCTACTTCTAGAAATAATGTTACATGTTTATTAATATCATCACGACGACAAAGCTGAAGCCAAAAAATCGTGTCGTCGAAGAAGTCGAATCAATTGCGCGACGATACAAGAATGTAAGGAATTAATATGACCTCACACAGTCATACAAAGTTAGTAAGTTACTCAATCAAGAGATCATCTCATATTTATTCTGAATGAAGAATTCTATTAATTTTGGCGTAATTAAGATGGTCGTAAAGTTCAGAATTTGGTTACATCCAAATGAGTTTAACTATTACATAATATACAGTAAGTTTAGTAGTGCAATGCTTTCATTTATCTATTAAAAAGTGTCGAACAATGCACCTGCTACAGAAAAGATGGTGCAGGTTGGCTGTTGGATGCAGAAGCTGTAGCAGAGGATCGTTTGTTGGATCTTCATTTGTGGCAGCAGCGGGAAGAGGTCGGGGGGACAGACGCTGCGATATCTGGTCTCGTTTGCGAGCGCGAACTGCCATTTGGAAGAAAAAAATATGCTGAATATGATTTAAATTGATGAATTTAGATAGACATAGGCTTTAACATTGCATGCATGCAGTTTAAATTTCAATAAATAATTATTAGGTGTAACTTTATTCTTTTGCGTAACATTGTAACTTCGTGTCGTCGAAGAAGTCGATTCAATTGCGCGACGATACAAGAATGTAAGTAATTAATATGAACTTACACATTCATACAAAGTTACTCAATCAAGCGATCCTCTCATATTTATTCTGATTGAAGAATTCTATTAGTTTTGTCGTAATTAAAATGGTCGTAAAGTTCAGAATGTAGTTACATCCAAATGAGTTTAACTATTACATTATATACAGTAAGTTTAGTGGTGCAATGCCATCATTTATCTCTTAAAAAGTGTCGAACAATGCACCTGCTACAGAAAAGATGGTGCAAGTTGGCTGTTGAACGCAGAAGCTGTAGCAGAGGATCGTTTGTTGGATCTTCATTTGTGGCAGCAGCGGGAAGAGGTCGGGTGGACAGATGCTGCGATATCTGGTCTCGTTTGCCAGCGCGAACTGCCATTTGCAAGAAAAAAATATGCTGAATAGGATTTAAATTGATGAATCTAGATAGACATAGGCTTTAAACTTGCATGCATGCAGTTTAAATTGCAATAAATAATTATTAGGGGTGATTTTATTCTTTTGCGTAACATTGGAGCTAAGTGGATAATGGATGGAAGTTGATTATAGTAAATCTTTTGTTCAATCATTATAGTAAATCCCTTCACTATCATTCGCCGTTCTCAAGGGGTAACCCTAATGATAACTTCGGTATCTTTAAAGTTGGGATGATAATTTGATCATTAAAGCGTCTAAAGCAAAAAATAATATACATGACATTGCATTTCCTCATGAATGCATGCCTCACCTTCTGAAAGGTTCCCTGAAGTCCAGCTGCCGTCTGCACGTGATAAAGCAAAACAAGAATTGCGGTGCAAAATTGCACTTTCTTTTTACCTAATTTTGTTTTCATTTCGAGGATTTGGTATCACAACTGATTTTTTCTGGAAATATAAATATTTGGCAAATGAGGTAATAAATGATATATGAATTACTTGATCATGATCGCTCACGCACACGTACGCTGCAAACACCGAATTTAATACAGAAATTCCGCAGTAGAAAAAGATGTGGATGATATAGTCCTACTGGTGACACACTTTCGTACCTACAGCACTGCTATCTTCAGCTGTTAAACAGATAGTATCTTCAGCTGTTAAACAGATGTTTTCCTCAGCTGTTAAACAGATGTCACCTTCAGCTGTTAAACAGCTATTATTTTCAGCTGTTGAACATATGTTATCTTCGGCAGTTGAACCGATGTTATCTTCAGCTGTTAAACAGATGTTATCTTCAGCTGGTAAACAGATGATATCTTCAGCTGTTGAACAGATGTTATCTCCAGCCGTTAAACAGATGTAATCTTAGCTGTTAAACAGCTGTTATCTTGAATTCGTAATGGTGCTACCGTATTGCTACTTGTACACGTTGTATATCAGTACTGTCCTACTGCTACTCATACAAGTACTGCTGTACTGCAGGCTATACCTAGGCTATACAAGTACTTCTGGACTGCTACTCGTACAAGAACCCATATATACTGCTGCCTATACATGCAAGTAAGTACTGCTTCATTGCTGCCTATACAAGTACTGCTGTACTGCTGCCTATACAAGTACCTACTGACGCATTTCCCGTGCCGAGTCTTTCTTTTGATCCAAATTTATGTCCACTTAGCGTGTTATTTACGTTCCGAGGAGGATAATTCAGTTTTGTAACTAGGGCGGAATTTACGGTCGCTCTTAAATTATTAGGCCTCACGCCAGCCTGACTGAAATTACTTGAACGATTCGTTCATGATGAAGCCTGGTTCCTTGACGCTATAATTCATCATGCCATAAATCTTTATTCGTGATAGTAATATTCATTCATATTAAATTATAGTATTCGTTTTTATTTCAGTTGGTATGTATCATCGATTGAATAGCTTCGTACATGCATTCTGCGGATGATAAGTTCTGTGAATAAATAGCACGTGTTATGTAGATTGAAATTATTTTACTCGAATTTTTTTCTTAAAAGGCTTCTATATTCAAATTACCTTGTAATAGATGTGCGCTGTGAGTTGATAATGCACGAGAAGAATCGCGCGTTATTATTAACGTGATCGTATATATGTAGTGGCCTCGGCCAATATTGTTCCTAGTTTTAGGCTACGTTCCTTGTGTTCATTGATCTAATAAACTAAGATATATTTTATGTATGCTTAGGTAAGTTAATTGGCAACCGTGCACTATATTTATGACCGTTCTATATTTTGGCCAGAGAAATTGGCAGAGGTGGGCAGTAGCGCGCTACATGTAGCGGCCGCTACTAGCGGCCGCTACATTTTCAGTAGCGGTAGCGGCGCTATATTTTAGGCAATGTAGAGATAGCGCCCGCTACCTATTTAAGTAGCGATGCGAGGCATTGCCACCACAGCGCTACCGNCTCTTAAATTAGGCCTCACGCCAGCCTGACTGAAATTACTTGAACGATTCGTTCATGATGAAGCCTGGTTCCTTGACGCTATAATTCATTATGCCATAAATTTTTATTCATGATAGTAATATTCATTCATATTAAATTATAGTATTCGTTATTATTTCAGTTGGTATGTATCATCGATTGAATAGCTTCGTACATGCATTCTGCGGACGACAAGTTCTGGGAATAAATAGCGCGTGTTTTGTAGATTGAAATTATTTTACTCGAATTTTATTCTTAAAAGGCTTCTATATTCAAATTACCTTGTAGTAGATGTGCGCTGTAAGTTGATAATTCACAAGGAGAAACGCGCGTTATTATTAACGTGATCGTATATATGTAGTGGTCTCTGCCAATATTGTTCCTAGTTTTTCGCCCCTTTTCTTGTGTTCATTGATCTAATAAACAAAGTTATATTTTATGCATGCTTAGGTAAGTTAATTGGTAACCGTACACTATATTTATGACCGTTCTATATTTTGGCAAGAGAAATTGGCAAATATTTAATGATTCGAAGCAATTTATATAAATGAAGGTTTTGGGCTCAATAATATTTCATGGAACTAAAATGGAAGTTATTTTACCAATTCGTTTGGTTTTAGAATATAACATGTTTGTCAATGATTTGTTATAGTTAAATTAGGTAGCTGCTACGAAATAGAAGCATGAAAAATTAAATAGAAACATTATCATAAATTAAGAACGTTCCATTATCCGTCATTAGGTGCCGTTGTCTGTCACGATGGACGTTAGTTCTTTATTTTATCTTTACACAATAAACGGAACTCTCACAGGCAAGGTAGTTNATATGTGGTATAGCAGCGGACATGTACGATATGTGGTATAGCAGCGGACATGTACGATATGTGGTATAGCAGCGGACATGTACGATATGTGGTATAGCATCTAATAGCATCGGGGCACGCAATAAAAAGTTTTTAAGCGAAATTTTCGAAATAATATTTTTAATCATACTCTTTAAATTGTGCTGTTGTTATGTATCATAATTTGTTTGAAGGGTTGTAAATAATTGTTTTTTATATATTTTAAATCTCCTATATGAAAATTAACACATGAGCACCTAACGAGTTGTTTTTATGGTAAATTGTAGAAAATGGTTTTTGATTTTATTTTTATTTTTTTTTCCTTGCAAATCATTATAATGCAGTTACTCACATCTTTCATTGCACTGGGTAAATGGTCCTAAAAGTCTAAAATATAACTAATTTTGAAACAATTGAATTGCTGGGTTAAAGTGAAGCTTAACAACACCTCCATATTCGACTGCCAATTGGCGTATCACTGATACCCTGTGCAGGGCCGTGATATCGAGGGCTGACGACCATCGATCCAAGTGGCATGACTTGATTGATAGGGTATAATTAAGTCTTCATGTTTAGACATTTTTTCGTCAAGGTTAACTGTAAATGTATCGTGCTATTCAGATTGATTTGGGCCGCATAATTACGATGGCGTGACGTTATCAAGATAAGTTTTGATATTTTTGCGTCAAAAGTAACGAGCATTTCTTCAGACAAAACTTCCAGTTGCAAAAAACTCGACTTGCTAATATACCCCGATTGCTATATAAGAATTGCTTATGCGTTATTTTATTCAATGTACGTTATTTTAACAATGGTGTTTCCACTAGTGTAGACTGATTCTTCATAGACCAAATGAGCTTCTATTAAAAATGTATTTGTGTCAATGGGCAAAATATTGGCTTGTAGATTATTCCTAAATATCAGGTTATTCTGGGCTATTTATATAAATATCTAGAAATTGCAAGTGAAAGATGTCGGAGCCGTAAAGTTTTGAAATCTTACTGAGGATTGCAGCCCTTAAGAGGAAGTTTATTTTACAATAGTGAGTTTTGGCTGCCAACATTTGGCATAGACAGTTTTTGATCATTATCATTTTGATCATCGTGAAAGGGCGCAGGTGAAATTTAGTAGTCGAGTCCAACATCACCCGATATCTTCATCCGATAACATCGTTCGATATCTCATTGCAATTGAAAATTCTAACTGTGCCTCGTCGTGAACTGAAACGTTTAGCCCAGACTCGTTCTAATACATGCAGAGTTTCAGGAAATGGAATGATATTTCGGTTTAGTGTTAATACCGTGTTTTAATCGACCGTAAGGCATGAAGTTAAACACTTTTTGTGGAAAATTTATTAAAGCGTACTATACCGCTTTGTTTGGTGCACTGTTCCCAAGGCTACCAGTCGTTCTGTACATGAAATTTGAATGCATTGCAAAGTACGGACAGTTTTTCTGGACGAGACATTCACTTAGTTGAGATAATGTATGAATTTTTTATTTGAATAAATTAATCTTGTTTACTGAGGTTGAAATTGTTTGTTTTGGATTTCGACAAAACATTTGATCATCGAGTACCCATTGATATATAATTTCAACAGTCAACTCTGCTAGACACGCGATTAACCTCGCCAGAGTGAAAAATGTTTTGAGCGCCTTTCATTGTTTTAATAGCCGCTAACTAACCAAATACATCAAATGATTTTCTTCGTCATTTTAACCGCTAGCCACCATAAACAAATGAAACTATAAGCTTAACAATTGTACATGACAATCCTGCGTCGTCTTGCCTGACAGTAATCAATTAAATCAATGCCTAATAATTCGCTAAAATTCTTGACTCTCCACGCAAGCGCCATGTATCTTTGCATTTAAATTCTGGGCTGTGTTACAGGATGAGTCACGGATATTTCCTGATTTGAAAGCTCAATAAAGAAAGAGTTTGTAAGGATATAATTCCAAAATAAATTTTATTGAAAAAGACATTACCTGAATTTTTGTATCATTAGTTTTAAAGATTACAGCGGACAAATGGCGGCCCTCATTGTCAATGCATTCAGTTAGTCGACATTTGATGTTCCGATCAAGTCGCTGAAGCATATTGACTGATATGTTGGCGATGGCTTGGCGTATGTTGTTCATCAGAAGAGGTTGGGTCCTTGGACAGTTATTGCAAACAATTATTTTAAGATAACTCGTTTAAAATTGTACCGAGCCACATAGGATGATCGGGCTGGCCAAAGAAGGTCACCTCTCAAGGAAATGAGGCGATCATGGACGGCCATTAGAAAAGTACGCCTCGACAGCAAACGCACGCTGCTTACTTGTAATTAGCGTAGTGGCAACTGATTAGGCAAGACACAAAACTTTGTGAAATATTCTTTCATATGCAATCCTCCCCGCACTTTTCTTACAATATATGGCTGCTTAGCGCAAAATACCAGACAGAAAGTTTCCATGAATCACCCTGTATTATTGGCCTATCAATACCGATCAACATTATGTTGAGAAGTAGAGAGCTGAGGAGTGAGGACCTCACCCTGAGGCACCCCAGCTAATCGTGAGAGTCAGACATAACTAAATTGACTCCTACTCAAACAATGCGAGATGTCAGAAATACATGCAAAAAATCTGCGATGGGACAATAAATTTCAGCATTAAAAATTTTTGGTGCTGCTCATCAACCTAAACTTGATAAATAATGACAGCAAATCTCGCCCAAACATTCACCCGTTTTACTGAGGTTACATATCCGTTTGACTTGAACAAATATGTTTCTCCAATGTCCACAGCTTTCCTCCAGTGTGAACTGTTCGTTACTAATTGAAGTTTATGTTACGTTTATGCCACAGGCAAAGTAATCCTTGATTTTGGCAGTCGAATTTTGTGCCATGCTGCACAAATAGGCGTTATGTACATTATGTTATTAATGACTGGAAATCATTATGGTACGATTACTTTGGAATATATTATTTCTAGATGATGCCTAATTTCGCTTATATACCATGAGATTGGCCCGATTTGAAAGCCTATCTAGCGCTCCACGAAGCGATGGATGCTCTTCACTCCACCGCGAAGAAGTAGACATGTAGACTTCAATGCTTGCCACATATCCGGGGAATTTCAGCCGATGCAGCATTAGATGAACAACTTAGCGCCTTGTGGGCAGCACATGTGGCAGTTAAAATCCCTAAGTTCAATGTATTTAATGTAAAGAGGTGGCTCACTCAAGCGGCACACCAGTTCCAGTTAGGACGCATAACGTCTCCTGCCACAAAATTCTCCTACGTATATACTAATCTGCCACAAGATGTTCTCAACGGTTTAAGCAAAGAAACAGCATCTGGAGACGATTACGAGAGGATAAAGACTGAACTAATCACAACCTCCAGCGAGTCAAAACCGCAGCTCTTCGACAAACTCATGGCACAACAAGGGAATTACCTCGGTCAAAAACCAACCCTCTGCCTCCGCAAGATACAAGAGGTGGCAAACCAACTAGGCGTCGGAAAAGATATCGTACGCATCAAGTTCCTGAAAAGTGTTCCGGATGACATCAGGCCCATTCTAGTTACCTATGAGGATAAGTCGCTGGAGGAGATGGCACGCGTCGCGGACACATTAATGTCCTACCGACCTACCGTCCTACCTGTAAACAATGTCCAGGCCACCCTTATCCATCGCTTCGAGACCCAGTTGAAACCTTTCAAAATACTGATGCCGACCTTGCTTTTGTGAACCACATCCCGGCGCAGCATCAATAAGACTATTCTAACAGGACAAAGAGGAGCGAAAACTTCAACCAGGACAGAAACGCGTCAAGAGGACCCCAATACAATGACCTTGAACTCCGCCCTTACAATGGCGGAAACTTCAACCAGGACAGAGGCATATCAAGCGGATTCCAAAACAACGACATCGGACTGCGCCCATACCAAAGCGGGCAACGTCAGGTAACCTGCAGAAGTCACATTTTCTTTGGCCCTAAGGCCAAAAGCTGCAACCTTGGTGTTGGCTTAATGGTAGTAACCCTCCACTTAACCCTCCCTAGCTCTCGTCCCCCTTCTCGCTCTAACTCTCCTCACCGCAGTGCTTCCCCTTCTCATGCTCCTCAAAACTCACTAAACCATTCCTACCTTTCGGAAAACTAACCCAGGCGGCCGGTCATACTGTCACCGTCGGATCCCCGCCACTTATCTCTGCACTATCGTCTATCGGTGATGCTCCGAATTAATTATTAACCGAATTAACACTTTGACTGCGACGTGCGCCATATATGGTACACGCATGCATGTCTCAAACTGCGATGTGCGCCATATATGGCGCACGCTTAAAAAATTTAATTAAAAAAAAGCTCTT